>NW_015115144.1:84298-85093 GCF_001443285.1 Poecilia latipinna | reverse complement strand
GAAAAATGGTTAAATTAATCTGGGAATAAATACATGTATAAATGAACAAATATAAATGGGAATAAAAATGACACATTTATTTCACTCATTTTTTTCATTTGTTGATTTATTTTACTCATTTATTTATTTCACCCATTTATTTATTTATTTATTTAATTTTGGCTGAAATGGCTCTCCATAGACATGTAGAATATGAAGAAAATATCAAATAAGTAAAATGGTTTCAATAGATTCAATTGCATATTAAAATAATGTTTAGTCCAGTCAATTAACTTATCGAAGAAAAACATAAAAATATATATATATATTTTATTGTTTAAACTTCATGAGGAAGTCTATTGATTTTATTGTTTAAACTTCATGAGGAAGTCTATTGCACTGCACTGAGGACACAATGAAATTGAGCATGTCGGTCACCAAAAAGGTGTGTAAAGAACAAAATAATATTTAAAAGGCATTTTATTTATATTTGAATAATGTAAACATCTAAATGTATAATTAAAATACTTTGTTGTAAACATTTGGCACATTTTACAAAAAAATCATTCTAAGCAAAACATGGGGACATGGAATGTTGCCACAAAAAAGAATCACTCTTCACCAAAAGCTACAGAATTTGTTAAAAACTGTGAGCTGCGCTGAAGTAAATAAAAGAGAGAAGTTCAAATACATGTTGAGAGTGAAACTCCTTCCTAAAGATGAAGATATATCACAAATTTCAAAGGAAAATAAATACGGGAGGCCGCGGATAATATAGGTAATAGAGCTTTGGAGCGTGACGTCACTGCTCTAGTC
>NW_015115144.1:51798-79029 GCF_001443285.1 Poecilia latipinna | reverse complement strand
AGAACAGCTGGCCGAAATTAGCGTTCATAAATCGGATCAACCTTGAGCTGAACGTCTCTTACTCCGTGGAGCTCGGTTTATCCAGTATCCAACTTGAAAACAACTTTACTGCGGTTGGTAACACAATGAAAACACCGGTGTTCTGAATAGGTTGTTTTGGTCTGTGGACCCCAGACATGACGCCGAGCGACGAAAACGTCATATCCTGTGACGTCAACTCCAAAGCTCTATAGCGCCCTCTTCACTTCCGGAGTGCAATGGTCCCATTTCCAAATAAGTTATGAGACTGATAGAGGTCCGTCCCCGCCCCTTTCTGTTTGCCACAGCGAGGTGAACTTGTCTGGCACAGCCATGCTACGGAGCCCCCTAGGGAAAATGGGGAAAACTTATTTTTGCGTTTCCTCGCAAAATTATTGCATTTCCTCTTAATTGTTGCGTTCCCTCACAATAAGCAAATACGCCCTGGTACAGTCACAAATTTTGGATACAGTCACAAATGTCAATTTAAAATGTCTAATTTAGTATACACATTTAAAGAGTTGTAATATTTATGGCCATAGAAAGGTCATGCTGTTCATCGACCATGACACTTTAATGCAGTAAGGTTGGGCTGGAGAAAGACAAGCTGTTCACCAAAGAAGAATATATGAAGGTCGAAGATTCTTGTCATCTTACAAATCTAACACCAGCCCATGCTTACAATATTTGCAAGTTTATTACGGTTTTGTCAGCAACAATTTATCTTGAGTTTGTGCTGTGTCCTGATAACATGTCTGCTCTAACAGTGGGCCCTGGTAGCACTGGTGAGAGGGAGTATACATTAACATAGTGGATTTCTGTCAGTGAGAATGAAAAGAGCCTTTATGACTCTCTGCTTAAAGACAAAGATTTAGAGGTATTTATTTTGACTAGAAAGCGCCATATTTTTATTTATTTGGTTATTTAAAAAGGTTAGAGTTAGCATGACTATCAGTTTTCTTGATTTAGTTAGGTATGAAATTGTAATGGGATCGTATGTTAAACTGAGCCTTAAGATGAGCTATGGAGAGAATGAACAGCAAACTGAGTTCATCAGACTGGGACAGACAGTGTATCGGAGGAGCAGCATTAACGATGCTTGATGGAAGAAAGCATGAGAACAGAACATGACCTGTAGCTAATTACATCTCTGTGCTCTTGCAGACTGAGATCATCATATTTTCCACCTCTGAAGGGTTGCTGTCTCTTTAAAACAAGCTGAGCTGGAAGACGGCAGCCTGACAGACACAGCGCAGGGGCCGTAGTTTGCAAGCTTCTACGAATCTCAGCCTATTCTAGAGAATCTGTAAACAGTGTGGAAAGCGCAATTTAACCACCCGTATGTATATTACTGATCAGATGTACACTGGGCTGGGCGGAGTTAGCTTACCTTTCCTCGCAGTCCTTATGCTTCACATGGACCTGTAAGACTTTGTTGAACAGTTCCTCCATGATGGTGATGTTCAAACTAGAAAGCTACTGAAGAAGCCTAGTACAAAAGACTGCTTCAGCTATCTTGTTGCCTAGAGCTTTACCGCTTTCAGCCGCCAACTGTTTTAACTTCTTCTTCCCAGTCCTTATGTTTTCTAGGAGGGGGGGGAGGGTGACAATGTCATCTTACAGTGTATACCGCCACCTACCGTACCGGAGTGTGTAGGACAGAGACTTGAAAAATGAATTCTAGAATACAAGCCCGTTCTGACACGAAATGTAATTTCCTTCCTCACATTCCGTAGCCAGGACTTTATTTTCTAAATTGCAAAATTCCTCCCTTCTGTTCCCCTTTCGTTATAATCTAATATTTTGAACAATGCATAATAAGATGCCCAACATGCTCACAATCACAAAGTGATATGGCAGGGCGGTTTTCTGGACGATCATAACAAGCTTTATTTAACCTTATATGATTAAATCTTAAACTGGATCGCACTATCTGCTCTCTTCTGCTCCTACCTCACCCCTAATAGTACAAATGGAAATATATGTATGCATACTCCAATTACAAATTTAGAAGTGATTTCACAAAAATTTACTCTTTAAAATATTTCTAGCACATCAAAGCAAATGTACCTCTTCTCTTTAGCCGAGTTTCTCCTGCTTCTAGCAGTACAGTGTTATGTGAAATTATTTTATTGGCATCTAGACATACTCAATACATAGTTTACTTTGTGATTTGTTTAATTTCTCTAGATGAGTTTGGGATGATGGTGACTGCCCAAAACATTTGTAATCAATTGCTGATTATATTAAGGTCTGCATTTGCACCCCAATTATATCATGCTGCAGTTTTCATTAAATTACACATGTATTTTTAACTTTGTTTAATGTTTTTCTTCATGTATTGACTTATGACTGTTCATGGTAAATGTAATAAGCTGTTTGTCACAAACAGAAAGGAAAACTGAAAAATAAAATAAAATAAAACAAGTCTAATTCAGCCCGTCTGAGGGAGACTGACACTCTTCTTCAGTTTATTCCATTTTCTAATAGTTGTTCCTTCCTTGTGAAGCAACAACAAGCAAACTTGTCCTGTAACCAATCTACAATTAAAATTACAGAACTCCCCGTTCTAAGAGGAAACTTGAGATATTGGCAGTGTATCTTGCTTAAATATAATAATTAAAACAATATAACAACACTGCTACTTAATGACATTTTCTGGGATTCAATATGCAACCTTTTTAAATATTGACATGTATTTCTACATGCCCTCATGGAAAAAATAGTATATTTAACTATATTTTAAATATATGTATTTTTCTGAAGTACATTTTTAGTATGTCATCAAGTGGGTATACTTCTTAAGATTGCAACTGTTTTTAACACCTGGATAAAAGCAGTAGAGCTGGGGTACGCTATTGGTCGAATGTGATGGATCAATAAATGAATAAGGTAGATTGGTAGACCTCTATGGAAACCCGCTATCCCGTAATGTAGAAATAAACGCAACCTTTAGTTTTTCTGCTTTTGTTCTTTTTCGACTAAACTACTTCCAAATCTGTCCCAGAGCGCCCCCATAGGGTGGCTGAATGTGTCACTGCATTAGAGCTGCTCTTTACAAACTTACGTATAAACCCATTGAACAAAGAATTAAACACACACACACACACACACACACACACACACACACACACACACGCATATGCACAAGCAAGAATTCTTGGTATCAGTATAGTTTGTTTATTAATGGTATATTTTGCATAGGAAAACATACTCAGTTCCAGTAATGAATTCACTAAAATTATTTGCTGATAGGAATGGTAAATATGGAAATATTAAAGACACATTATCAAATGTGTAGGTTTCCCCCAAAGCAGATGAATAACAATGAAAGATGCACATGCACAGAAAAGTTAACAAACCACAGAGACATTCAAAAATGAACAGAAACTTTAACATACTGTCCAAAAAATTTTACTCAATGTTAAAAAGTTTGATATTTGTTTCAACATGCAAACACAATATTAATAATAATAAAGCTGTCAAAGGTGTTTTTAAAACTGCTCTGGTCTAAAGCAGTAGCCCTTTCCACAGTGAACATCCAGTTCAAGGCTGACCTCTGCCGTCCAGTTCTTCCTAATTCAAATATAAATGTGCACTATTGACTTTGTGTTACACACACTGCAATGGGACAGTAAATGACAGTAACCCTGGGTTACGTCAGGCTTGTTACATAACCAGGTTCTGGTACAAAGTGTTTTTAGAAAACTGGGAGGAACGACAACCAGCTCTAAGACAAACCCACACATGAAAATAAAAACTTTGACCCTTTTTTGTTTGTTTCTTCCTCCTTCATGTATGAAAAGCTGTTGTGAAAGGGCATGGCTGAATAATCATGCAATTCCATGTGAAGTCTTTGCATGCCTACACTCTGTAAAAAGGAAATTTTTAAATATATTTATCAGGAGACAAGCAAAGCAGTCTGTTGTACATTAGAACAATTTTGTTGGGAAAAATCCAAAAAAGTGATCTTTCACAACAAAATGTCTGATTCTTTACAAAGTGTTACAGCAAGCAGAGTAAAGAGCAGAGCAGCTATGAGCCAGCAGACTGGCATTCTGATCCCAGGAAAACCTGCAGCCTTGACAGCTCAATCTGGACATCTGCTGCAGATCAGGATCCAAGTAGGAGACACATCAAATCAAATTAGAAACATGGGACTACAGGAATCTGTGGCTGCAGGGTTTCTTAAGCATGGAACAAGATAGGCATTCATATAAGCGTATGAACTCAAGCAGAGGTCCAGAAAGCAGCTGCATTGGGATGCAGGTTGCTGGAACAGAACAAAAATTCTCCCTCCAGAAGTTTGACATTGTCGTCTGCAAACAGTAAATTCTCTACATGACCCCATCAAGGAAGGAAGTTTTGTTCATTTGCACATTTTCTCACATGAAGTGTAACACCTGACTTTTCCTCAGCCTGAAAGAGTGAAATATTTCAGTCATTATATAAAACTTTGACACACAGCGAAGTGTCAAATTTAATTGAACACTTTTAGATGAAAGTCTAAGCAAATTATCATTCTGTGCCCTTGTTTCCTTCTAACTCAATGATTTCTTCATCACCTAAAATGCTCTATAGATTCTAAATAGTTTTTTGGTAAATAAAAAAGTTTCTTCTCAGGATAAAGACAGAAGTGAGCCAGGTTTCCCTGCAGCAGCGATCAGAGCTCACTGCCTCTTACCAACAGGAAGTGATCAGCTGTCTGACTCTCAAAGAAGACAGGACTCACAGCTGCAGCAACAGCTTTTAAATAAAGTGGTGATGACATGCCCCCCCCCCCACCACACACACACACACACACACACACACACACACACACACACACACACACACACACACACACACACACACAAGTGGGTATAGCTAGCAGTCTTTGACTGCCATCAGGATGTCCAGACTCACTCTGACTGCTGTTTATTGAGAAGTGTGTTTTCAACAGCTGTTTAGTGATGTGGGCCTGTGAGCACGCTGTGGTTGGTGACCTGCTCAGGCTCAACAGGAAATGAAAACCCTGAAGGTTCCTTTAGCATTGACCTCTGAATAAAATATAGAGTCCTTACTCTAAATATGACCCTTTTCATGTTGTTCAGAAAAAGGCATTACATGGGTTGATAAAAAAGAAATAGCCATGAATATTCATCACAGGAAGAAGCTGCCTTGATTTGTTACCTTCTTTCCTACTATTAAGTTTTTCCATGGACATCATCCAGCTCAATCTCTTTGGGTTGTTTTATGGCTTGTCACCTTCAGACCTGCACTGGGTTGCATACTGTCATGAACTGAGGTGGAGGATATAAATGACTGTATCCATGCTGTAATGAATCTCATAGGCACTGCATGTTAAGATTATTTTTGGTAATTTTTTATTTGCTGTTGACTTAATGTGTTTGCATGAAAAGAATGACTACTCTGTAGCACATGATTTATACATGGCTGAAGCTCTTCCACTGTCTGATTATTTTGTACCAATAAGTAAAAAAAAACAAAAAAACATTTTGAGCTCTTCAGAAAATGATGTCTTACTTTTCAGTCTGATTAGAGTCAATATTGTTATTTTACTAATAATTCTAGCCTGAAGTTTTGATCATGGATTAGCTAGTCAATAGCCCAACAATTACAGTTTCCTATGACTGAAAGAAAGCTAAATTTTTCCTGATCCCTGTCCAAAGTCTGAGTGAATGACTGAACATTTCATTCAGTGTATCATTTCTATCAGCACATGTTTAAAATGTTCATGTCTCATCAAGTCAGCAGACTGAACACTAGGCTGATTTACAGCCACAATGGCTCTGACTTCACTCTCTTCATGCCTTAATCAGGTTCTGCTCTTCCAGAAGACTCTATGTTTAACACAGAACATGCACTGACGTTCTTTTTAATTTAACCAGTGGAGGATCTTGTTGCCCCCACCTGTCACTTTTCTTTCCCTCCAGCAGTCTCACTCACCCAGGACCTGAACTGCAGCACTTCATCTGTAGGATGACTCACAGAGCTTGTTGGTGTGTTGAGTTCTTAGCACTAACTTGTCATGAATCAGATTAAACTGCTTCAAGTTAAATCTCCTGGTAGAAAATTGTTTTTCATTTACAGTTTTAACATCAGCTTTTAGCTAAGGCTTTGGGAGGAGCAACATTTAATCAAACCTTATCTTGGTAATTGTGTCACACAAATGATTCAGAATCTCTACTAATGTTGCTGCAGATTGTCAAAACCAAACTATGTCTCTAAGACCACCTCTGCCTCCTCCCCATCTCTCATAAATATAGCCTCTACTTCTGTCACTTCCCACTGTGGGCTGAAACACACACCCACACACACATACCTCAACATACATGAATACAAGATACTTAAACACTCTATGGCCATTTTTTTTTTACAACTTTTCACAATTCTGTAAATGATTCATACATTCTGATGTGTTCACAGCCAAGAAGCCAAACAGAGAGGATAATAAAGTCATTTCAAAATAAACCTGAAACAAGAAGCTCAACATGCCTGTGTATATTCTCAGCCATCTGGGTCATGTCTAGTACAATCGGCTGAACTTGAAGGGAGCCGGGCTTTCACTCAGTTTTCTCTGAAGACATTTCAACACAAAATGTGATCTATATCTGGCTTTTTCACAGCAGTCTGAACAGCACAATTCCAATTTCTTTCCCCAAAAAAGAAAAAAAAAAAAATCTGATCTATACCACTTCCATATGTGAGACTAAATTGCAGTGGCGCACAAAGTGGGTATGCAGCGCATGCAACGCATAAGGGCGCAGCACCAGAGGGGGCGCCAAAACCCCGTCTGGAGGGTGCCGATTATGTTTTCCTATACACTTCAGCGCGCCTTACGCTCCTTCACCTCACGCACATAATGAGGTAAATCTAGCGCGAGTTTCACCCTTAACGTATCCTCGCCTCGAGAGGGGGGGGGGAGACCGAGCCTATGTTTTCTACGCTGACGTTCCTTTCTTCGGGGTGGGGGGGGTGTTGTTTTCGCATCCACCTGAATAATGTGCAGTTGCGCCACTGCTAAATTGTATCCAATAGCTTTCAAAGTGTCTGCAGTGTGAATGGTCATGTAATTTTATACATCAACAAGAGATATGCATAATAATTCTGCACAAGAAGAAGCCAGACATGGTAAATCCAAATGTAAACAACAGTTGAAAATTATAATTATGAAATGCTGAACGTAGTCTGAGTCAGTGAAGCATCACTTCTCAATCCCACCACTCCTGGTCCGACTCAACATCCAAACAGACTTCACTCTAGAAGCTGCAGTCTACTAAAGGCCGTAGTTGTTAGCTGGACTTTCTTCTCATCAGCTTCCTTCGTCTGGTGATGATCTGGTGACCATGCTTTCAGCACTTTAAAATTCATCCATAGACAGCAGCGGCTATTATTACTGCCGTAAACAGAGCGCTGCTGTGTGACGTCCACGTTCTTCTTTTGCGCATGCGGGTTGCTTTGGGGCTTATAAACTAAGAAGTCTGATTGCGGTTGCATTTAATTAGTAATAGAAACGTCCACACAGAAAAACATTGGAGATCAAGACCTATTGTCTGAATGTAGCCTTTGTCAATTTTGAAGGCTTGCAGTTGAGCTTTATAGAGAAAAGTGAGTGAAAATCCAGTTGTCTTTTGATTTCAGCCTGCTGTGGTAAGCAGCTCAATATCTAACGCTGTTAAATCGTTTTCAGACTACAGCTGGCATCACACAGTTTTGTAGAAAGCAAGATGAGAGACTCTTCATCAGTGCAGATTGAGTGTCTGCATAACTTAGCATACTCGTATGGTATAAGGTTATTATCAGGTCATTGCATAGTGTTTACATACATTTCAGCGGCACCTACGTGTGGGCTATATTGCGTTCTAGATTGCAGTACTCACTCTACGCTGATTCTAGCCATTAATTAGTGGATCCAGTTTTAACTGGAAATCCTATAATCTACACTACGGCATCAGATATACACAGAGACAATGGTGGAAAGCCATTTCCTTCACACAGGGTAATTAATTCACTCCTGATATAAATATGCACCAGTGTGATGGGGAATGAACCTGAACATTCCATGACTTGGTCACACTTTTGGAAGTTCACTCCACTGATGGAGGTGTTCCATGGTCTAACCACAATATGAATCAATTATGACCAATCAGTGCTGAAGACTCAGAGAGCTGCTTATAAATCTGAAGGAGCCACAAAGTAGCAGACTCTGTCTGGAGCAATCTTTCTTAGGAAAACATACAGAAACTTTGACATCAGATTTGCCATCCAAGCTCTGAGAATACAGTCACAACCTAAATGTGGAAAATCGACAGTTGGTCAACCTAAAACTTCTGCAACCCTGCAGAATGACAAGAAACTCCCTCATGCACCTTTAAAAGTGCTGCCTGCTGCATCTCAGCTTTCATCAATGTTTTACTGCTTCCTATGTATAGGCAAGGCACACAATGTGTTTTATGAACTATCGTGCAAAAAAGCAGTGCTGTAGTAAAAACAGAAAGACACAGAGAGGCTCTCCATCAGCTGCTCCAGAGTACTGCAAGGTAAAGCAGGATAGAAGTTGGGATATATTAAGCAAGGCCATGCATTCCTCTGGTCAGCACAGCAGTAGTGCCAGCACCATGCAGAACAGGCGAGAGCCCCACCAAAGGGAAAGGAAGTGACTCTTGTGTGGCTTTCTTTTGAGATTGAAGTTGGTAGGAAGTCCAAACTTGTGCGTGGAGGGAAGAATCATTGTGAGAATAAATTTGATGGATTTTCTCTACATGTAGCACCTGACAAGATCCATATGGAGACTTTGACATGCAAGAGAAAGTAGTGGACACTGTCTTGCATCTGCACATAGTGGCTTCCAACACTTGATGGCTACATTTTGGTAAAAGCACAACTCAGCAGGAGGCAAATCAGTTTCACGCTGCTTGTTAAAGCTTGAGACTAGTCAATAGAAAAACTAAATATTGCATCGCAATTGTTTGTATAATATAACCGCTGAAATTTTATCACAACTTCACCTCACATGATGAACCATCAAAATATACAAAAAAAACCCCCACCAAACATAGATCTGGATCACATTTTGTAATGTTATCAACATGAATAAAGTAAAAGCAATATTTAATAAGTAAATATAGAAGATTTAAAGTCAGATCAGGTCACTCAAATCCATATTTTAACCAGTTATGATTTTCATCCCGACTTGCTTCCATTTTCTGACTATAAACCTTGCAACGCGTCTGGATTTCTCCTGGTAAGTTAGTATTTTGAAAATATGAAAAAAAAAGTTCACAGAAATAATATCCAATCTGGCATATCATTTACTGTATAATATTTTTGTATGGCCTGTTTGTTGATTGTGGTTCTGGGCCCCAACTGGGTCACACTTCTGAAATATGACAGAATCTGAACCCTGATCAAACCAGACAAATATTACAGTGAGAGCCACATTTCCATGGTGACATGGACTAGAAGTGTCCTAACTTATTGCCATGCAAGCCATCATCAGGTTTAAAGCGCCTGAAGGCCCAAAAATTAGATTAGATCTAAAACGGTGATTATTTTTTAATCCTATTACCTGTACAACAATAGAATAAACACCGAATATTTAAATAAGATGAAAAAGCTAGCCATACTTTTCTAGAACAGCGATATGTAAATCATTGACTATGCTAAACATGATGGGGGTTTGTATGTTCTCCTTATCGAAACAGAAATAATAATACATTCTAGATTTTCTAGGCAAAATCTTTTCTTGAACAAAATTTAATTCTGAATCTCATAACTGAATATGGGTCACACTTTCGTGGACAAACCTTGCTGTATTTAAGATTAACAGCTGCACCACATTCTTTGACAAAAAGTTACTGAATGTTTGTGGTTTTATTTCCTTTGATATTTCAATTAAAGCACCAAAACACAGTTTGTAAAGGATGAATGCTTTGTATTTTTCCATTTTAAGACTTTAACTAGACTGCATGTGCTCTGAGAAAGGCCTTGGTTGTCTGTTCTGTATTTAATACGCACCAAATGATTGGTACCATCCTTCAGTGGAGGTTGTAAATTCATTCTGATGGCTGCAAATGGCCAACAGGACACACTTTGGACACAGACTAGGAGTGTATTACAGAACGAAGGTGTCCAGCTCTTTGCTAAGAGAAGTGTTGTGTTAGATATGAGCCTGCTGTAACACAGCTGGCTGAATCTCTACCTCAGTATGTAATCCAACTCTACAGAGGCCCACCAGTCATCCCTCATGATCATTAAACATCCAGAACACAAACCACTTGAGGAGTGGAGTTTGACAATCCTGATAAAGAAGATTATTTGAAATTATGGGTTGTCAAATCAAGTACAAAATAACTTTTTAGCATTAAAACATGCAAGGTTTGGACAAAAAGCACTACTAAGTAGCTCGTACTGAAAGTGACTAGATGAAATGAGCTGATAAACAACAGCTCCAATCAGATAAAGTGCACTGGTATAACAAAATTTAGTTTGTTTGTAGATGTTAAAGGTGGGAAATAAAACTGCTGCATCATGGAGTATAGAACAGCAAAGTTACTGAATGTAACTTTGCTGTATTCCAGATGTTCAGACCCTTTATGATCCAGTGTTGCTATGGGGCCCAGGCTTGTGTATTACTGGTTTCCACCAGATGTCTGACTTCTGCCTAGGACAAGACAGATAACACCATGTTTAAACTTCAGACCACAACCTGCAGGACATTCTATGTCACACAAATGATGAGCAAAATATTGAGAACCAAGCCTAAGTCTGAGGAGGCTTTTACAAACAGAAACATTTGGTGTGCTTTTCAGTTCTACTAGAACCCACCACCATCCGATGGACACATTTAGGTAAACTCTTAATTTTACAAGTTTTTGTTTGCTCAAATGTCTAATCATGTTAAATAACTTGTAGTATGTGTTCCGATGAGGCTCATTTGTCAGATCAAAAGTAACTTTTGAAAATAACCTTTCAGCAAGTATTAAACATACTTTCACTATAAGGCAACATTTCTGTATTAAAATGTTTATTTTATCTTATTTATTTTAATTGTCATATTTTCATTAAATGTAAGTGGATAATTATCATTACTAAAGGAAATAAGGGCTTTCAAACATCCGTCTGTGTGTTACTAATCTATACAATGTGTTTCACTTACAGATAAAGTTCGTGAAACAAATGGACTTTTCGAAAATATTCTAATTTATTGAATGGGTCTGTACTATTTGTCCTGGACAAGTATTTCTTTGTTCATTTATGTTTAGTGTTTTGATCGCCATAGCAACAAATGAAAACGTGATGCGGAGTTATGGGTAACACTTTATTTGAAGGGGGGTGAATAAGACTGACATGACACTGTCATAAACATGACATAACACCTGTCATGAACATGAATAAGCCTTCACGAATATTTATGACTGTTGTCATAAAACGTGATTCGGTAAATTATGACACTTTTAATACAAAGTTGGCATTATTCAAAATGTCTTTGTTATGACAACTTAACATTAACCAAGAAATCATTGCTGATATAAATTTGTTATAAAAGTATTATTGATTGCACTTTAAAAAATAGGTAACTTTATGTTATTAAAGGTAAAGTTTAAACAGTAATGATTTCTTGGTTAATGTCAAGTTGTCATAACAAAGACATTTTGAATAATGTCAACTTTGTATTAAAAGTGTCATAATTTACCGAATGACGCTTTATGACAACAGTCATAAATATTCATGAAGGCTTATTCATGTTTATGACAGGTGTTATGTCATGTTTATGACAGTGTCATGACAGTCTTATTCACCCCCTTCAAATAAAGTGTTACCGAGTTATGTACTAAAAGAGTGTAGAAGTAGAGATAATGAGAATACTGCTTTGATTCAGTTTCATTATAAGAATGTGGATTTGAGTCTCCTTTACATAAACACAGCAGGGGATTACTCTGATGAAATTAAACACTGATACCAGAAGCTGTTCTATGCAGCACGATTTAGAAATAATAATAATAATAATAATAATAATAATAATAATAATAATAATAATAATTGACTAAAGCATTATTTTACAGCTGACCCCAGACTTTTAGCATCATGAAAAACGATGTCTGCCTTTAAAACCTGGTCCTGGCTTGCCTCCTTACACCACTGCTGATGTCAGCTCTGGTCTGAAACTCAACCTGAGGTCCCATACAGTGAACATTCAGTGCACATAGGGTTGAGGTTGGCCATTCCAGAACCTAACAGAGCCCAATACTCTTTCTAGAAGTCAAAGAGACACCATCCTCCTCTCCTCAGGTCAGTATGTAGAGCTCCTGCACACCACAAACACTTTAGAGTAGTCAGGCTTAACAATACTCCACACTACCAATTCTTTCTCAAAAAAAGGGAGGTCAATATGACCATAGTGCACTGTTGGCTTTCACAGACACATGAACATAACATTTCCTCAGAACAGAGCAGGAAAGAGAACGCACAAACACAAACAGGTAAGCATCCGCAGGCTGCTGCATTGCTTTCTACACTGATCACCTTCATTAACCAGAAACATGGCTGCATGTCAACAGGTCCTGACTCACAGGCAGAAACCCGTGTCTCCATAGGAACAGACATCTCCAGCATGTTATCCCAAACATCCACAGAAGTTTACTAGCTTTTCCTCTCAATCTCTAAAAGTACTTGTGTTGTGTTGAACAAGGCAAGAAGATAAATCTTATTTCACTCCTTATTTTCATCTTAAAATCATATTAAATATTTTTGCAATGCAACCTAAAAGCTTCAGCTTGATGATTGTCAAAAAAAAGAAAGCTTTTGTCTCAAGATGGATGGGAATGAAAAACAAACTCAGCTCATCTCAATAATGACTAAAAAGTGCAAACAAACATACATAGAAACATTCTAGTCAGTCTGGAAATGAATGGAGGCTTGTTTGCATATATTAAAAGCAGCACCTGCATTGATGAAGGCAGGAGGACCGGAGGTTCCAGTCGTTGGAGCTGCGATGTATACAGGCCTCCAGCAGGACTTAAAGCAGACAGCCTGGAATAAAGGCTGACATGTATCCTGGGACAACAGGGTCCATCCTTGGGATGCAGTGGGGTTACAAGCTTCCCAGAACCTGCAGAGTTGATGCGTAGTTCTTTAGAAACCAATCTGACGTCTGCACCAACCCATAGCCTTCATGTGAAAATCCCAGAAGCTGTCAGTTATGACAGTTATGTAGTATTATATAGCAGAGTTCAATCAGGCACCGCTACATGGCTGAGCAGCATCCACCTTTCATCTAGGTCCTCTCCTGTGAGAAGCATACATAAATACATGGTCATATATATTTATGTATGCATGAGACCAGGGTGTGGCATTCCTAGAAAACTGGACATATTTTCTGCTCTGATAGTGTCTTGATGGGATTATTTCCTCCAGGTCAGCTTCAGCTGTCAGCTTCATCAGCTTTCTGCCAAAGTTCGCTTAGTTGCCCAGATACCAAGACTGGAAGAGAAACAAAGAAGAGTCAGGATATAAACAAGAAGGAATCGGATCAGACCTGAGCAGGGATTTCCTTCAGAAGCAGAACATTCCACTTAGATGAAGACTAGAGTAAATTTGGTGTACTCTTACTTCTCTGCCTTTATTCAGCTGACTAAAAACATGATTACATTTCTATTACAAGTTCCAACCTAGAGAGTGGTAGGCATTACTGTCACTACATGCTTGCTCTGAACTGAAATGTTTTCTTTCAGAGTATTATTGCATTTTGACCTGCGATGGACTGGTGACCTGTCCAGGGTGACCCCATCGCTCACCCGTTGACCGCTGGAGATAGGCACTAGCCCCCCTCAATACCCCACCCGGGATAAGCGTGTAGGATAATGGATGGATAGGTATTTTTGTATATACTACAAAATTGCAAACTAAAGTCAAAAGTAACAAATTCAAAGAAAGAAAAATATTTGTTCTTTCAAAATCCAAATAATTCAGCTGACAATGCATTTTATAGTTCTTAAATGAAATGCAGAATAAATCAAGAGGTTTTACTTGAGCCATTTCTCAGGCTTCAGCCTTCTGCAGCCTGAAGCCTGGAAGGCAGTGCTATCCACCAGTCAAGGTTTCTATTCAGTAGAACACCAACCAACGTCTTCATCGTTTGTTAGGTGAAGACATTCAATCATTTTCTGCTGATGTTGCTAGCATCAGGTTTACCACTGGAATCTTATAATTTATTTTATATCAGTAATTTAGGCCATAACCTGATTCCAAGGTTGCAGAAACAGCTGTACTGACCTGGGCTTGGTACAGCCCCCCAGGGTCTCGGGGGTTGACTCCAACGAAGGAAGACCGGCTGGCAGGTGGGGTCCCAGGAGCAGAGTATGCTGAAGGAATTATACACTCTCATGTTAGTGTTATTACCAATAAAATGTTTTTCTATCATTAAGGAAAGGCAGGGAAAACATCTTGTAAATGTGTGAAGCAGAAGAGGTTCTGTGGTTGAGTTTATTTTTCCAGACTGAAAGTTAAATTGCTGAAAGAATAATTAAGGGAAAATTTGGTATTTGGTTAGAATCGCATACAGTAAAATAAAAAAATAACATCAAGTTATACTCCTATCATGTTAATGGTAGGTGGTTATGTTTTCACACATCTTTGTTTCTGTCCCATGTCAGTCCATTGTGGCTCAGCAGAGTTCATATTAGTCTGCGTGGTTCTAACTATAAATCAGAGCCTGCTTCATACAACAGAAAACAAATAAAATTACTCAAGGTCAGATAACAGCTCTTATGACCATGAGTCTGTTATTGCTGCTCCTAAACCTTGTAGTTCATGCAGATTAAAACTAAGCATGTAAACAGATGCATTCTGTGTAGACATGTATTATAGAAATAGTTGTGAGGAAACTTACAGGGTGATGTAGGGGAATTTGCCCCCCCATCAGAGGCAGAGGTAGAAGCTTTGGACTCTGTGGGAACTGCTGGTCTGGGGAGGGAGGATGCTGGTCCTGGGGGCGCTAACATCTGGGAGGAGATATAATGGCTGGGCACTTTAACCTGAGTGCTGCCATTCAGCTGCAAAACAGATGAGTGGTATAATTATCTTTTGGTAAAGAGACAGAAAAACACTGGTTTTAAATAGTAACAGGCGACACATAGAAATGTAAGCAGCATTTTAACGCTACATGCAGTGAAAATGAATTCAAGATACTAATCTAACATTTTTCATATTTCAGATAACTTTTTGGGGATTTTTTGTATACTTTTAAAAAATAATATAGGAACTCGACTTTGTCTACACAGATAATTTCATCTAATAATCCCTAAACAAGTGTGTTTTCAAAAACAGCTAAGGATGGAACTTTTAATGGTAGCATATGAATGTATCCTGTAGCGTCTACCAGAGGAGATGGAGAAGAGTCAACATCCATGGTGAGAAGGCTCTCTAATGATTCAACTGGCTCTTCACTGCAGTCAGCCAGCATAAATGTCTGAAAGGGGAAGAGTGGACCTGTCCTCACGGTCTGCTGTCCCACACTGGTCAGCAGCAGCTGGGGGAGCTCCCTGAGGAAGTCAAGTGCTTGCTGTGCTTTCACTTCTTGGGGGGAGGTGTGTGCGGACCATGAAAGGTCAACACATGTTTGGGCTCCAGAGGAACGTGAAGCACCCCATCCTCTTAACTTTTATTCCATTCCCAAAGAAGATGGAGCGTGTGGAGCGCTCCATTTCCTGAAAATCATGATCCATAATGCTCACATGTTGGACATGTTCAGGTCACATTCCAGACCTTCTTTAGGCTGATTTATTGTTTTTTGAAATCAATCTTCTGGATCAATCTGATTAACAGATGTGACGATGGTTAAACCCTGCTCCCATAAAAGTTTCAATGGACTGTATTTGCTGTGTGGCTGGAGACCTCTGCTTCATTCTCTGGGCTTTGTGAAGCTGGAGGACAGCAAAACAGCTGAAACATTGAGTTCCTTGAAATCAGTGCTAAAAAGCTAACTGTTTATAGTGCATTCACACCAAACGCGTTTCGCGTGTCTGGTTTACATTCAAAGTCTATGTGGAGGTGTGTCAGAATAGTGCTAGCCATTGTTTTTCGTTGTTGGCCTATTTGTTGGATGTATCGGACGCTCCAAATGCACTGCAACGGGCCATCAATGCGCCTCCACATAGACTTTGAATGTAAATAAGACAAACGCGTTTGATGTGAACACACCATTAGAGTTGCTTTTGAATCACAATCACTGGAATATTGACCAATATATTTGATGTGTAATGATGATTTTGATGATGGCACTTGACAAAATGTAACATAACTGGTTTCACAATTGGTGACTGTATGTTGTTAAAACACTTTGAACTGACTTGTTGCTGAAATATGTTATACAAATTAACTTCTAGGAGGAGGTGCAGTGGGAACAGCAGGTGGCATAAATCCCTTCTGCTCCAGACATTTAAATCCTCACCCATGCTTTCTCATCTTCTGCACTTCCTGTCTCAGTGCCTCCTGTTTCCTCTTCCTCCTCCAAGCACAGATGTCACTGACGTTGCGATACCTCCACTGCCATTCTGGAAGGGCAGGCTGAATCAAGTCATTCCTCAGAAGTCAGGACAATGATTCCTCGTCTTCCCGTTTCAGCTTGGTCCTCTTCACCTCACAGCCCTACAATCCTGCAGCTCCTTCAAGGGTTCTGCTGTTGGGCTTCAGCGTTCTGCTGCCAGCCTATAGTCTTCTGCTGCCGGCCCCCAGGGTTCTGCTGGTGGACCCCAGGTTTCTGCTGCCGGCCTCCATGGTTCTACCGACAGCCTCCAAGATGCTGCCACCAATAGATGGCAAAAAGATTTTTTTCTTTCCTCCATAACAAGGTTTCATTTTGTTCTGTGTACTGCTCTTTGTGACAGTTCACCCAATTGTTCACTAACTTGAAATTACTTTTTGTGAAGTGCCTCAAAATGATATATTTGGATTATAGATGCAGAGGAACTTACAGAGCTGGGGGACTGATTTGCAGGGTCACAAGCCAATGAGACTAGATCCTTCAAGGGGTCCTGGGCCAGATGGGGGGGGTATCGGATTGCTCCATGAGCAAAGTAGGAAGAAGATGGAAAGTGAAGCGATGAGGAGGGATGAGGACATCTAGAGAGACCTGAAAGAATATAAAATATTTGTGAAATTTCTATAGGAAAATATCTTATAAATGTAACATACAGTATGACTGTGGAAGACCTGGTGTGTTTGTAAAGCAGAGCAAGAGAATGTTAGGGTCTCTGAGTGCTACACACCACTGTGCACTGCTATAACTGGCCGGTGGTGCTGAGTGAAGGATCCCACCCTTGGTGAGCCCTCCTGTGGAGAAGGGCTGTCCAGATCTGCCTTCTTCACTGGGGGAGACAAACCTGTACCACAAAAAAATAAATATACACTTCAATATTAAAACCATGCACATTTCTTTTCATTGCTAAATCTTAACAATAACATATGTTAGAATAACATAACATCTATTGTTAGAAGACAGTATGTAACTCGGCATCTGTGCCGAGTTACATAGATGAAGGCACATAAAGAAAAAAAGGTACAGCAAATATTGGTGGGGACTGTCCCCTTCATGCCAGAGTTGGTTGGGACATGTCCACACCAGTCCTTCGGGAAGTTACACCTATGGTTGTAACATTCAGTTTAATCAGCTGCTGTTTAAAAAAGAAACAATAACAAAATCCTAAAATAAATAAATAAATGAGGTCTTGTGTGGAGGTCTTCTTACGCTGTTTTGTGTTGTTGTTTTATATCGCCAAGAGAATCGGTCTTTCTTCAACTTTTGTCACTTAAGCCTGACAAAGTCAGTCACCAAACATGGGTTTCCAAGACGTTGTGTGTATTTATAATTTTTCATTGCTGATATAAGAGAATGGAAGCTGGCTGGATAGCAGGGCACAAAATTTAAGACTTCCTGAAAAGATGAGCGTGTAGGCTTTCTGGTAAATCCTGTTCTAATGTAAAATATAGCAGATTACTGGATTAAGGAAATTTCTTTGAGAATTTGGAAACAGTTGCTTTTTATTTCCCAAAGTTATAGATATTTTGGCTGCCTGAAATAATCTATTCTACCTCCATAAAATGGGAACAAATTGATTTAAATCCAAGTCTTTAACTGTGTTTATTCTTCTCATATCTCAAATCCTGTGGATTTGGTAACAGTTGATCATTATTTGCCAAAGATAAAGGGAGGGGAACCATATATTTTAGCTGCCTGAAATAATCCGTCCCTTAACACGGCAACAAATTAATTTACCAACAAGTATTTAGCTGTGCTTATTCCTCTGATCATCAACAACAAATCCTGCAAGTTTGAAAACATTTGCTCTTTGCCAACGTCATAAGGGGGGAACCATATAATTTAGCTACCTGAAATAATCTGTTCCCCCTCTACAGCATGGGAGCTAATTAATTTACCAGAAAGTCTTTCACCATGCTTTTTCCTCTCTTCATCAACAACAAATCCTGTGATTTTGGTAGCATTTGCTCTTATTTGCCAAAGTTAAAGGGAGGGGAACCATATATTTCAGCTGCCTGAAATAGTCCATTCCCCCTGTATAACATGGAAATAAATAATTTTCTAGCAAGTCTTTAAATGTGCTTATTCCTCTCTTAATGAACCACAAATCCTATAAGTTTAAAAACATTTGCTCAATTTTTGCCAAAGTTATGAGGGGGGAACCAAGTATTTTAGCTGGATGAAATAATCTGTTCCCCCTTCATAACATGGGAGCAAATTAATTTACCTGCAAGTCTTTAACTGTGTTTATTCTTCTCATCATCAACAACAAATCCTGTGGATTTGGTAACATTTGATCATATTTTGACAAAGTTATGATGGGGGAACCAAATATTTTACCTACCAGAAATAATCTGTTCCCCCCAGATAACATGGGAGCTAATTATATTACCAGCAAGTCTTTAACCATGCTTGTTCCTCTCTTCATCAACAACAAATCCTGAGATTTTGGTAAGATTTTCTCGTTATTGTCCAAGGTTACTTGAGGGAATCAATTATTTTAGCAACCCGTTCCCCCACCGTAATATTGGGACAAATTATTTTACCAACAAGTCTTTAACTGTGTTCATTCCTCTCATCATCAACATATCATGTGATTTTGGAAAATGTTGCTCATTATTAGTCAAAGTTAAAGAGAGGAACCAAACATTTTAGCTGCCTGAAATAATCCATTCCACCTCCATAAAAGGGAGCTAATTTTTTTTTTTCACAAAATCTTTACCTGTGCTTATTCCTTTTTTTATCACCAGTAAATCCTGCAAGTTTGAAAACACTTGCAGGTGTTTTGCCAAAGTTATGAGGGGGAAACCTACTATTTTAGCCACCTGAAGTAATCCGTCCCTCCCTCCCCCAGTTCTTATTCCTCTCTTCATCAACAATAAATCCTGCGATATTGGTAAGTTATGCCAAAGTTATGCCAAAGTTATGAGGGGGAGCCACACACACATGCTATTTTAGCAGCCTATATGTTATAGAGGGGGAACAGCCTGTTCCCCCTTTTTAACATAGGAAGAAATTAATTTACCAGCAAGTCTTTAACTATATTTATTTCTCTCATCATCAACAATAAGTCCTGATATTTTCGTAAAATTTGCTCTTTGTTTGCCAGAGTTATGAGGGGGGGACCAAATTCTTTATCCACCTGAAACAATCTGTTGCAGGATTTATTATTCATCAAGAGAGGAAAAAAGTAAAAAATTTGGTAGTAAATTAATTTGTTCCCGTGCTATGGAGGGTGAACAGATTATTTCAGGTAGCTAAATTATATGGTTCTCCTGTAATGACTCTGGAAAATAATGTGCAAATGGTACCAAAATCAAAGGATTTCTTGTTCATCAAGAGAGGAATAAGCACAGTTAAAGACTTCTTGGTAAATTAATTTCTTCTCATGTTAAGGAGGGAACAGATTATTTAAATCAGCTAAAATATATGGTTCCCCCCTTATAACTTTGGCAAATAAAGAGCAAATGCTACCAAATTCTCAGGACTTACTGTTGATGATGAGAGGAATAAACAAAGACTTGCTAGTAAATTAATTTGTTCCTATGAGATGGAGGGGGAACAGATTATTTCAGGTAGCTGAAAAAACAACACAAAACAGCCGTAAGAACACCTCCACACAAGACCTTTATTTTACGATTTTGTTATTGCTTCTTTTTTAAACAGCAGCTGATTAAACTGAATGTTACAACCTTGACATGATTATATGAGTTGTTTTTACTGAGAAATTGATCAGAAGCGCCGTGAAAATGGTCAGATCCGCCAGATCTGCCTCTCTGGCTGCAATGCGCGCTCCCGACACAGGGGGAACAGATTTTCACAGGGGAATAGAATTTCACACAAGACTGGTCAGGCTGGCCGTGCTCCGAAGCAGGGCCCTGAAAAGCAGGGCCAGGCCCGAAAAAAAGCAGGTGGAAAAGCTCTGAAAGCGAGTCGAGCTGAGCCGGTGGAAAAGGGGCATTATAAATTCTTCTGCTGACAGAAAATAAAACAATTTAAGTCTCTGTCTCTCAGGCTAACTGGTACCTATGTCCAATAAGATGTTGCTTATTGTGTTACCTCCTTCCAAGTCATCAGTCCAGTTCCTGGAGCTGCTAGCAGGAGATGCAGGTGAATTGTAATACTCCCCTCCAGGACTATCAGCATCCTCTTCAATGGAGCCGGACTTAAGGCGTTTACTCCTACAAACAGATTAGTATAATCATTCTGGACTTAAGTTACTGTTCAAAATTTTTGAACAAAAACAATAAATATGCGTAAGTGTTGTCCTGCTAAATAAAATTGCTCTTTTAATATCAAAAATGTCCTATTTATGAGTAGACATGTTGGATTACAGTAAACTCTGTCAAAAGAACACACATAAATGTATCTAATGTATGTCGCTCATAGATATTGCATGCCAACCATTTTTCTTCATAAAATAATTTATTTAAAGAAGAAATTATGAGATGCAAGCAACTCCAGGCCTACAAGTGGGCAACTCCAGGCCTCAAGGGCCGGTCTCCTGCAATTTTTAGATGCATCTCAACTTCAACACACCTGAGTCAAATAATGAGGTTGTTAGCAGGACTCTGGAGAACCTGACTGCACTGAGGAGGTGATTCAGCAATTGGATTCAAATGTGTTGGACCAGGGAGACATCTAAGAGTTGCAGGAGACCGTCCCTTGAGGACCAGGATTGCCCACCCCTGCGCTATCCAGTACTAAAGCAAGCCTATTCAAAACTAATGCAAGCCTATCTAAAACTAACACAGGCCTTTTCAATGCTAATATATTAATTAATATGTCTCACTCTGCATATTTTCACTAATGCAACATAAATCCTCCCTTAGATCACTGATGAGAAATGATATATGCCAGGCAGGTACAAAAAGTCAACATAAAAACACAGAAGAAGCTATCTGTCTCTTAAGTTTCCCCTCCAGGGTGTGGTCTCTCCTGTTTTCAACATGTTTATTCTGCTTTACTTCAGTTCCCATCTT
Organism: Poecilia latipinna; assembly: GCF_001443285.1. NCBI lineage: Eukaryota > Metazoa > Chordata > Actinopteri > Cyprinodontiformes > Poeciliidae > Poecilia > Poecilia latipinna. The sequence goes on along the minus strand of NW_015115144.1, from coordinate 57,489 downwards.
CTGTTTTTTCTTCGACTTCAAGCACAACCTAATAAACTTGCTAGATGAGTCCCTTGATTCTGAGTTTTCCTTTTTTAACTCTAAAATATAATCAGCATCAACTCATATAATCAACTGATTATATTATACAGATATAATATAATCAGTGAACTCAGATGCATATTTTGTGTGTGCATACCCGCTGGAGGATGTGCTGGCCAGTGACCGTCGCAGGCTGACCGGTTGGTTGATGGACTGGTTAAGGTCATAGGCTAGATGACCTTGAAGCTCCCCAATAGAGAAACCAGGTCCCACTCCTGTAACTACTGGAGCTACACATAGAAGCAAAAAACTCTCTTCAGACTTCTCTTCAGACACAAACTGAAACTTCTACACCCAAACTGTTGATGTTTTGGATCATTCTGACATTCAGATTTGGATATGAATATTTCTTAATTGGTGTTGTTCAAGACTCAAATTTTTGGGAGTTAAAGGAAGAGCTCAAAAGAAAAAAATATTTTAAATAACTAAATGGGATGTAATGGAAGGTTAAAGCACAAGTGAGTGCTAGGGAGAAAGTAAGTGAATAGTGTAATGAGAATGAAATAATAAGAGCTAAAGTTTACCAAAAGAAATGGCTACCTTAGGTAAACCCCATCAGTTTATCTCATGATGACGGTTCCATGGCATTTGTTGGTTGACACTTGTCGCATGCTAAATTTCTGGCTTAATATATTAATCATTATTTTTTCCCCCCTCTAGATTGTTGACCCATGCTGAGACATTGGACAGTTCACTTTCACTGCCTCGTTCAGGTAAAAAGACTTACTTCTCGAGACCTGGACCAACTCAGGAACACTGAAGACTCCTGAAGTCACAAAACTTTCCTGGAACTCTGGGCCATCTGCAGAAACAAACAGTCAGTTAAAGACTGTCGTGAGTCTGGGGAAATGGCAAATATATGCACACACACATGCACACACTAGACTTTCAACCTTCTACTTTGTCCTTACTACTCTTCAATTATTGGACATGGGATTGAACAAAATATCTGCGCTACAAAGGTTCAAAAATATTAGTTTGGAGTTTACATCTTACCTGGATTGTGACTAGAGGTTTAAGGAACAGAAAGAAGGATGAACGGAAAATGTACTAGACATTCTGATAAGACTTTGAGGATGACATGTTTTTAGAGTTTCAAGCAAGACAATGATCCCAAACACACAGCCAAGAAAACTCCTAACTAGTTTCAGAGAAAAAAAGTATCAAAAGAGCTGAATGTCAGTGTTCATAGAAAGGACCTCCAGAACTTCCAATATTTGAGGACCATTTGTGTAGAACAATGGGTCAAAATCACACCTAAATATTGCATGAAACTTGTTTGTTAGAAAGAAGAAAGACAGTCAATAAAATATTCTTAGCTAAATGACAATCCTGTGGAAGCTGCTATGATCTAACCTAACCTTCTATGTGCACTGTTGTCTTATACAAATAAAGAATTTATGTACCGTATTTTCCGCACTATAAGGCGCACCTAAAAACCTTCAATTAAACTCAAAAGCCAACAGTGCGCCTTATAATCCGGTCCGCCTTATATATGGACCAATATTGACCCACAACAGGTCTAGCAACTACAGTAAGCAGCCGCCAACTTCATTTTCGTCCGTAGAAGAAAAAGCGCGTGGTGCATGCTGGGATAGTTGTCAGAAAGCTGGTTTGTAATCTATTAATAAAGTTTGACTGACCTATCTACCTACCGACCGTCTAGAATCAGGTCGTCTGGAGGTCATTTAGCACCACGTTCTCCACGAACATGCTGTCCGTGAACGGAGAAGGGTGACCATCGTCTGGCCAAGCCCCGGCCTAGTCGCGGAAGGCTCTCCTTGCCGACCGGAGTCGGACTGTTTTGTTGACATTCCCTTGAGTGCAGCTCCATCTAGTGGATGCATAACGTAACTCCAGCCTCTGCTGTAGCGTCTATTCTATGCGCTTATAATGCGGTGCGCCTTATACAGTATATGAAAAAAGTTTTAAAATAGGCCATTCATTGAAGGTGTGCCTTATAATCCGGTGCGCCTTATAGTGCAGAAAATACGGTAATGTGTATGTATGGGCTGCCACCTTATGATGGTAGAGGGGTTTGAGTGTCTCAGTGATCCTAAGAGCTATGCTGTTTGGGGCTTCATGCCCCCTGCATACCATTTTGCACCCAAGACCTATCTGGCTTAGGTGACCTATCACCCAAACCAGACAAGTCCTAGGCAAGGAACCAGACAAAGCGCAGCCCGAAGACTCCTTATGACAAGCAAAACCATTGGAAACAATGTTCCCTCGCCCAGACATGGGTAATTGGGGCCCCACTCTGGAGCCAGGCCTGGCGGTGGGCCACGTTGGCGAGCTCCTGCTGGCCAAACTTTAACCCATGGACCCCAGTCTGGCACAGCCCGAAGAGGAGATGTGGGTCCCCCTTCCCAGTGGCTCACCACCTGTGGGAGGGCCGAAAGGATCAGGTGCAGTGTGTGATGGGTGGTGGCCGAGGGCAGGGACCTTGGCGATCCGATCGTCGGCTACAGAAACTGGCTCTTGGGTCATGGACAGTGGCGCAACTGCACATTATTCAGGTGGATGCGAAAACATAAATCGCGCCCCCCCACTGAGGCGAGGATACGTTAAGTGTGAAACTCGTGCTAGATTTACCTCATTATGTGCGTGAGGTGAAGGAGCGTAAGGCGCGCTGAAGTGTATGGGAAAACATAATCGGCACCCTCCAGACGGGGTTTTGGCGCCCCCTCTGGTGCTGCGCCCCTATGCGTTGCATGCGCTGCATACCCACTTTTTGCGCCACTGGTCATGGAATGGCACGTCTCTGGTGGGGAAGAAGCCTGAGCAAGTGTGAGGTTGAGAGGTTCTGGCTAGAAATAGTCGGTCTGACCTCGACACATGGTTCTGGTTCTGGAGCCAGTCTCCTTGAGAGGGGTTGGGCATTCTTCCACTCTGGAGTTGCTCATGGTGAGAGGCACTGGGCAGAAGTGAGCATAGTTGTTGCCTCCCATCTTGGGTGCCTGTACATTGGGGTTTACCTCATTGAAAATGAAGGTAGCCTCCCTCCGCCTATGAGTTCTGACTGTTTGAGCTTATGTGGCAAACAACAGTTCAGATTACCCACCCTTTTTTGGAGTCCTTGGAGGGGGTACTGGAAAGTGCTCCTCCTGGAGACTCCCTTGTTCTGCTGGGGGACTTTAACGCTCACATGGGCAATGACAGTGAGACCTGGGAAGAGCGGCCCCTCTGATCTGAACCTGAGTGGTGTTCTGTTGTTAGAGTTCCTGGCTCGCCATGGATCGCCTTCTTCACTACCCGGCATTTCCAGCCCTTTAAAGATGACAGCATCAACAGGTTATGGGCCCAGGAAGGAGCTTGGCGGCCGATGGAACCGATTATGTTTTGACGGAGATGAGAAGAAGTATGAGTTGTGGGAAACCAAGTTCTTAGCCCACTTACGTCTGCTTGAGCTGAAGAGCACCATATTATTGAAAGACGAACCCGATGATGCGGAAGAAGACGCCACCAAGAACGAAGAGGCATATGCAGAATTAATCCAAGTTTTGGATGATAAGAGTCTGTCCCTTGTCATGAGAGATGCTGCAGATGATGGCAGAAAAGCCTTAAAGATCCTGAGAGATCACTACGCTGGTTCTAGTAAGCCACGAGTGATCAGTTTGTATACGGAACTGACGTCTCTTCAGAAAGCCGTCAATGAGAACATCACTGATTATATTATACGAGCAGAAACTGCAATTACAGCGTTGCGTAATGCAGGAGAAGTTTTAAGTGGTGGCCTGCTGACAGCAGTGACTTTAAAAAGCCTGCCTGATGAGATCAAACCATTCTCTGTTTATGTTAGACAGAGTGATGAAAAGTTAATTTTTGCCCAATTTAAAACGAAGCTGAGAAGCTATGAGAGCACAGAGAAGTTGTGTGTTGCTGGCTCAGCTGAAGATAGCGTGATGAAAGTTAAAGGAAGAGACAATTGGAGTATAAAACTCACCTGTTACAACTGTGGCGAGAGAGGGCACAAAGCCCTGGATTGTCCTTCAACCTCGGGCGAGCACAGAGAGCCAAAACAGTGGTATAGTTTCTGCAAGAGCGCCACGTATAAGGACTTAATTGTCGGCAGAAAAGGCGAGACAAGCTCAAGCGAGCAATGGATGAGGAGGATCATACATTTGCTTTCAAGGTGAAACAGATCGACAATGCCCAGATCTATGGCACGAAGGTGAAGGGTCTCATGGTCTACTTGGGTGCAACAAAGCACATCATGACAGACGCTGCAAAATTCAAGGATTTTGACTCGACTTTAAGCCTCAGAGCCATATTTTGGAGTTGGCTGATGGCGTGAGGGCCAGTGGCATTGCACTGAAGAAAGGCACCGCCAGAGTTTGCTTGAGAGACAGCAACGGCCGAATTGTGGAGATGATGTTAATGGACATCTTATACGTGCCGTCATTTTCCCAGGACATCTTTTCGGTTAAAGCTGCAACTGCCTGAAGAGCGCCAGTCATCTTCAAAGATGGACAGAACTGGCTCATCCATAAAAATGGTACGGCTTTTTATATTTATGGTTATGACAGACTGTTCTATTGAAATACTCTTACAGATGATGTTGATGCCTGCTATGACATCCAAACGTGGCATGAAATTTTAGGTTACGGTAACTATGATGATGTGTCAAAGTTGGAGGGTGTTGCAGATGGAATGAAAATTATAGGTAAAACTGAAAAACCTGATCTGAAATGTGAAGTATGCATAAAGGGTACATTTGCTCAGACCAAGAGTAGAGATCCTGATGAAAAAAACTAAAGATGCACTAGATCTTGTACATGCAGATCTGGCTGGACTAATAGAACCAGCTGCTAAAGATGCTTCTACAGATGATTAGTCAGGTGCTATTTTTACCTATTTTCTGAAAGCTAAGAGTGATATTGTTAAAGGGACAGAGAAGTTTATTGCAGATCTGGCACCTTATGGGAAAATCCAATGTATAAGATCAGATAATGGAACTGAGTTTATATCAAGAGAGTTCCAATCATTGCTTAGTCAAAATGCTATTAGACCCCTTATTCTCTCCATTAGAATGGGACAGCTGAGAGAACATGGAGAACTGTCTTTGAAATGGCAAGATGCATGTTAATTGAGAGTAAACTGCCTAAAGATTTATGGACATATGCAGTTCAGACGGCTGCTATTATCCGTAATAGATGTTACAATAGACGTGTTGAGCAGACTCCATATTACATGTTAACCGGAAAGAAACCTGACCTTTCAAAAATGACGACTTTTGGATCTGAATGTTATGCATATAAATATGACAAGAAAAAGTTGGATCCACGTTGTGAAAAGGGAATTTTTGTTGGTTATGACAAAATTAGTCCTGCATATCTTGTTTTTTATCCAGACACAGGTAGAGTACTTAGGAATAGGCTGGTAAAGTTTACCACAAAAAGTACCAATGAATGTGACACTCAGACTGATGATGACATAAATGAGAATATTTTACTCAAGAAGAAAGTTGAAAGTGAGCAATCAAAAACAGATTTGAGAACAATTATCTCACAGGAGATTAAAACTGAGACTTGTGACATAGATGGGAACTTAGATCAAAGTGAAGTTAACCTTGGTGCATGTTATCCTAAGAAAGAAAGGAAACCTCCT
>NW_015115144.1:45230-48034 GCF_001443285.1 Poecilia latipinna | reverse complement strand
AATGAGCATGAGAGAGTGATCTTGATTATTTGGGTTGATGACCTTATTATTGCAGCTAGTAATGATCAAATACTCAAAAGTGTGAAGAAAATGTTGGCTGCTAAGTTTAAAATTAAAGACCTTGGAAAACTTAAATATTTTCTAGGAAATTATTTGACACAGAACCATGGTCAAGTAAAAATGAACCAGAAAAGATACATCATGAAAATCTTGGAGAGGTTTGACATGACTACTGCAAACCAAGATCAACCCCATGTGAAAATAAACTGAAGTTTGATAGTGAAGGTCAACCTCTGATCATAAAAAGTATTGTGAAGTAGTGGGGAGTTTGATCTATGTAACGATGAGCACTAGGCCAGACTTAAGTTTTATTGTGAGAAAGTTGTCTCAATACTTGTCTGAGCCAAAAGAAAACAACATTGGGTTGCAGCAAAGCATGAATTGAGGTATCTGAAAAGTACACTAAATCAGGAATTACGCTTCAGGAAAAATGATCTAAATCTTAAATTTGTGGCATACTGTGATGCAGACTGGGCAGGAGACCAGAAGGACAGTCAAAGTATGACTGGTTACTGTTTTAGTCTATCTGAAACTGTGGACCCATTATTTCCTGGAAGTCTAAAAAGTAATCCACAGTTTCTTTATCTACATGTGAAGCTGAATATATTGATTTGGCTGCTGCAGCACAGGAAAGTATTTATCTTGTGAATCTAATGAATGGAATGGACTTTGGATGTGAATATGCACCTGTGACCATTTTTGAGGACAATCAAGGTGCAATTGCTCTTTCTAAAAGTCCGGTCTATTGCCAAAGATGCAAACACATTGACATTCGATATCACTTTATTCGATCAGCATTCAGTGATGGAAAAATAACTCTTTCTTACTGTCCAACAACAGAAATGGTGGCTGATATTTTAACAAAGCCTGTAACTAAAATGAGAATGGACAAATTTGCATCTTTTGTTTTTGGAATGTAAATGGAAAAAAAAAGAGAAATGTAAATGTCAACATAAGAACAAGTGGGATTGTTGAATCTTATTGCTGATGTTCTTGTTGACTTCCTGTTGTGGGAGGAGATTTACACAATTTACACAGGTGGGCGCAATCTGCTAATAAAAGGCCCCAGGTTGCTCTGGTGAGCACTGCACTCAGGCCAAACAAAACTGAAGGCTGTGTTGTTTTTCCTTCGTCACTAGTCGGCATTTCCAGCCCTTTAAAGATGGCAGCGTCAACAGTCCATAACAAACACCATGTTCCGGTATAAGGGTGTCCATATGTGCACTTGGCACCAGGACACCCTGGGTCACAGATTAAGACGGAGCTTTAACTCCCATCTCCAGGAGAGCTTTGAACATGTTCTGGGGGAAGTGGAGGACATTGAGGCTGAGCGGACCATGTTATGTGCCTCTACAGTGGCTTGTTGGAGCTGGGGCTGCAAGGTTGTCAATGCCAGTTGAGGAGCCAGTTGAGGTGGCTTGAGCATCTAATTAGGATGCCTCAGTGGTGAGGTGTTCCAGGCATGTCCCACTGAAAAGAGACCAAGGGAGAGACCCAGGCTATGCTGGAGGAACTATGTTTCTCAGCTGGCCTGGGAATGCCTTGGGATTCTCCCAGAGGAGTTGGACCAAGTGGCTGGGGAGAGGGAAGTCTGGGCATGGATGGATGGATGGATGGATACAAGATTTAAAATATTCATGTATTCATTTCTAAACAATAACTTAAAAAAATTAACAAAGAAAAGAAATATACTGTTGTAAATTATTATTACAACCCCTACAAATCTCTCCCCTTTTCTTCATTACAATTCTTGCTGTCCACCCATGTAGTGAGAGTCAATAAAAGCCTAATTTCACATTTGGCTCAAAGAGGTTTCAGTAAATATTTCAGGTAGTTATATCAGAGGTCGCACTAGAATCTTTTATTGTCTGTTTGACTGAACACATCAAACATATTCCATCATATTTTATTTTTATCCATCAATTTTTAATTTTGCAATTAATTTTTATGTGGTTTAATTAATAATGAACAAGCTGAACAGACAATTCAGATCCCATCACATATTAATCAAGTAGATGAACATATCTAACTTTTTCTCTGCAGTGATAAAAACCACTGACAGAAGAATGAAATGAATCATCTCCACTTAAGTTACAGTATGAGCGCTTTACCTGTTGGTTCTGATTTTCCAACTCCAGTGTTAGACACGTAGTACGCACTTGACGTGTGTCAAATGCTCAAAATGCTCAGAACGCTTCAAATCGTGCAGTGCTAGATGAGCGAAGCACACTGCGACACACCCTCAATACGCCTCCAGATAGACTTTGAATGTAAAGCAGACATGCCTGATTGCTCAAAACGCGTTTGGTGAGAACACATCATAACTCTTCATCGTGCTGTCAGCTCCCAGTCAGCAGGATTAATTTACTTCACTGTCCATGTCAGAGATGGTATTCAGAAGTTATGTTTTTGTATTGCTTCTTTTATTTACCTCCACAAAGTGTGTAAAATTGAAAGTATCCGACACGTCTCAACCAGTAGTGAGGGGTGACAAAATGACAGATGAGCTTCAGTTTTTTCCGTTGATTTAAAAAAAATACCGGTCAAATACAAAAAAATATTCTGTTAATGCGACACCAAATCTACAGTGTGTTTTCACACACAAATATTGCTGTAGCAAACAAGCTATATGGAGGGAATTTTTCTTAAGGAGATTCGTTACCTATAGTTGCTGTCCGACTGTCCTCCTGATCAGAGCTAACTCCAGTACGACTGGGACTGTTACTCTGCTCTGCCTCTGAAAA
>NW_015115144.1:36241-41933 GCF_001443285.1 Poecilia latipinna | reverse complement strand
TATATATATATATATATATATATATATATATATATATATGTGTGTGTGTGTGTGTGTGTGTGTGTGTGTGAGGGTGACTGTAGATACCTTTCTCCTGGACATAGAAGGCAAGGTAGAGATCTAGCTCTTTCACAGAAACAGAGATGTGTCGTGGCTGGACACAAAGAACAGGATTGGAGCACTGGCCTCCCTTAACCAGACGCTCTCCATCTGTGCTTTCTAGAGGAATTCCCTTAAAGAGGATAACCATCACCAAGTCTAACCTCCACACCTGGAATAAACAGATTATAATCATAAACAAAGAATGAAATTATTCTCACTACAGCCAACCATAACTTTGTATTAGTGTTCATCAAGAGATAACTGGATGGTATCAGTACCGCCCTAAATGTGAGATGCAATGATAAATAAAACTGCAGGTCAACACCCTCAACGCACCCATAACCCCTCCCTCATGGGACCCTGCCACCTCCCCTGAAAAGAAATTTACTATTGCACCCAATGTGAACAAGTGTCCTTTATTGATGTTCACAGTTAGTTAAACTATGTCTTGCACCCCTTCCTTACAGAAAAAGGCCAATGTTGTATTTGAAGAGGATTTCATGCAAAAACAGTGTGAAAGTGAAATGACACAAAATACAGAGGAGTATATACAAATCATGTTATGGTATACAAATCAGTATAAAATCATACTATGGCCAAAAAACATTACTTTATAAAGACATGAAGGATTGTAAGGTTCATTTACACTTGGAATTCTCTGTACCCTTACAAAAAATGTCCATGAAAATCACATGTGGTTCCCATCTTCCACATTCCACATATGGTTCACATAATCCATGAAAAAAATCCCATGAAAATCACATGTGAAAACATGTGATTCCCATTTCCGACATGTGGTTGTGATTTTTCACATGTGGGTCACATTTCCACATGTGGTCAAGTATTTTGTTCATGTGTTCAATGTTCCTTACATCTTGTGATCACATAATTCTCACATGACATGACATGTTTGCTACATGTGGAAACATGTGTATCACATGTGTATGGCATGGGAATCACATGTCTAATTTTCATCAGTTGTCCTAAGGCATGTGTGTATCACATGAGAATCGTGTGTGATTTTTGTCAGTTGTACACATGGCAGATAGCCATGTGATTATCACATGGGTAAATTATCAATGTGATAATTTATCACATTATCACATTATCAATAATGTGATAAACACATTATTGCATGTGTTTATCACATGGGAATCACATGTGTATCACATGGGAATTGCATGTGTGTAACCCGGGTGTGAATTTTAACTTCCATTCCCTCATTCTCTGGTTTTTCCACTATACTTCAAGTTAGTTCAATAGTTCTAATATAATATCACCGATCCCCGTGAGACTACTGAACAGCCAATTGCTGTTCAGTATCAGGGTCACACGGGTTACCGCAGCCTTTCTATGGGTATATTAGCTGGAGCGCGGAATTATGAAAGATTAGGACGCATTGGGAGGAGCAGAGCTGCAGGAGCCAACTTCTATGAGCCAAGATGAGATGAAAAAACCCGTTTGTGTGAGATATAAACCGTAGATCAGGTCAGGTTTTGATGGCAAGCTGAAAGTCCAGGCCTAGAGCCCAAGATAGATTGCACTTTTGGTGTGCGAAGACTTCTGCTTCTCCTGCCAGTCTGGTAGGAGGCTCCTTGCAGCCAATGAACAATTTTGTCTCCACTCTGATCTGACTTTTGTCAGCCTGTGACCTACACCAAGGACTTTAAAATTAACTGCCTTGGGACCTCTATCCAACCCCAGCTTGGGGTGGATGAACTGAAGGGTGTGGGTTCATTAATTTTGGAACGTTGCGATTGATAGATTTTTTTGTTTTTGTTTTTTTATTGTTTTGTTTTATTTTTTTATGCAATTTTATATGGCCTTTTGGAATGTTTTCACTGATGTTGAAAATATTTATATAATTTTCCTCACTATAAATACAAGGCACTTGCAACTGCAGACTTCTAGTCTGTCTGCTCCTTCATGAGTTGTATCTATCTTCTGAGAAAACTAGCCCATTGACCTTATTGGTCACAATCCGTTTACATTGATATATATTGCAGCATATTATTTTTACAAATATGCTACAGTTGGGAATCACATGTGTATCACATGGGAATCACATGTGTATCACATGGGAATCACATGGGGTTTACCATGAAACGCTCCAAAATCACACATATATAGATGTGCTTTCACATGTGATTCACATCATTCACACATTATTCACATGTGAAAAGTTGTGTGAACCACATGTGCAGGTTTCATGTACCACATGTGAAAGTGGCACATGTGACTTTCACATGTGATTTTCATGGGAGTTTTTTTTGTAAGGGGATGAAATTAGACAAGGTATGTCAAAGGTTAGACAAGTTGCTGGCAAAGATAAATGTGGATTTGGCTCCATCATGTGGCTAAAAAGAATTACCGTATTTTCCGCACTATAAGGCACACATAAATACCTACAATTTCCTCAAAAGCCGACAGTGTGCCTTATAATCCGGTGCGCCTTATATATGTACCAATATTGAGCCACAACAGGTCTAGCAACTACGGTAAGCAGCCGCCGACTTCATTTTCGCCCGTAGAAGAAGAAGCGCGCAGTGCATGCAGAATGCTGGTTTAATAAAGTTTGACTGACCTATCTACCTACCGACCATCTAGAATCAGGTCGTCTGCAGGTCATTTAGCACCACGTTCTCCACGAACATGCTGTGCGCGAACGGAGAAGGGTGACCATCGTCCGGCCATGCCCCGGCCCAGTCGCAGAAGGGTCTCCTCGCCGACCGGAGTCGGACTGTTTTATTGACATTCCTTTTAGTGCCGCTCCATCGAGTGGATGCATAATGTAACTCCAGCCTCTACTGTAGCATCTATTCTATGCGCTTATAATGCGATGCACCTTATGTATGAAAAATGTTTTTAAAATAGGCCATTCATTGAAGGTCTGCCTTATAATCCAGTGCGCCTTATAGTGCAGAAAATACGGTACTACATTATGATGGGACATTGTTTCTTACCTGTTTAAAAATTCAGGTCATGCGAAGAAATTTTACAAAAACACATCAACATATGAAAAAACACTCCAAACAAATGTACTGAAAATAACCATACTAATAAGTCCTTATAACATGATAAATGTAACCATAATTGCTTGTATCCAAATTATATATGGCCAAATAAACAGCTTACATAGATATGATGGCTTAAATAGTTTATTTCAACTTGGATTTCCACATGGATAGTCAGACAAAGCTTAACTATACTGACTAAAAACATGTCAAAAGCTTTTAAACTTACATTATTTACATTTGTAATGTCTAAATATTATTCAACTCGGATATTTACTCATATTGTAAATCAAAGGGATAGAAAGGAGTGGATGGGTTTTGATTGTGAGAAAAACATCATGCTTTCTTTCCTTGACAGACAAAGATGACCTCCTCTTGGATTTCTTCCTCTTTGTACTGTCAAGGAAGAAATTGCAAAGCTGTGCCCCCAACTGGCCTGGGAACAAAGGCCTGGATTATTTTAGTTTATATCTTTAAAAAACTCCACTGCGAAGTTGTAGAGGTGAGACAAAATCAAGTACCTGGACCTGAAGTGTTAACTTAATGTAAACACACACTGAGCTCAAATAAAGCACAGTTTCTGTCACTTTCAACACATATTGTTGGCCCAGATAATGTGTATTTGGCTCCATCATGTTGCCAAATAGGATTACTACACTATGTTGGGAAAATATTTCTCACCTTTTCAAAAATGTAATTTTAAAGAATTTACAAGAAAAAACAACAAATGAAGAAGATTTGCAAACAAATGTACAGAAAAGAACCATAATAATACGTCATTATAATATATGCAGGCAGCAGTGCATGTATCCAAATCAGAATATGAGTGAATGAAGAGTACCAATTAATAGGCCAAGTAAGCTTCCATGGTTCATTGATAGTTGGAATTATTAGTAGATAAAGTCAGATAATGCTTAACTACACTGACTGGCCACTTTATTAGGTACCACATCCCAAAGGTGCTCTATTGGATTGAGATATGGTGACTACTATGGAGGCCATTTGACTACAGTGAACTCATTGTCGTGTTCAAGAAACCAGTCTGAGATGACTGGCGCTTTATGACATGGCGCTGGAAATAGCCATCAGAAGATGGATACACTGTGGTCAATACACTGTGGTCACAAAGGGATGGACATGGTCAGCAACAATATTCAAGTAGGCTATGGCATTGACACACTGGTTGGTACTAATGGGTCCAAGGTGTGCCAGGAAAATATCCCCCACACCATTGCACCACTACCAGCAGCCTGAACCACTGATAGAAGGCAGGATGGATTCATGCTTTCATATTGTTGACACCATATTCTGGCCCTACAATCCGACTGTTGCAGCAGAAATCGAGACTCATCATACCAGACAATGTTTTCCAATCTTCTATTGTCCAATTTTGGTGAGCCTGTGTGAATTGTAGCCTCAGTTTCCTGTTCTTAGCTGACAGGAGTGGCACCCGGTGTGGTCTTCTGCTGCTGTAGCCCATCCGCCTCAAGGTTTGGCATGTTGTGCGTTCAGAGATGCTCTTCTGCATACCTCTGTTGTAACAAGTGGTTATTTGAGTTACTGTTGCTGTTCTATCAGCTCACACCAGTCTGGCCATTCTCCTCTGACCTCTGGCATCAACAAGGCATTTGCGACCACAGAACTGCCGCTCACTGGATATTTTCTCTTTTTCGGCCCATTCTCTATAAACCCTAGAGATGGTTGTTCGTAAAAAACCCAGGAGATCAGCATTTTCTAAAATACTCAGACCAGCCCATCTGGCACCAACAACCATGCCACGTTCAAAGTCGCTTAAATCACCTTTCTTCTCCATTCTGATGCTCAGTTTGAACTGCAGCAGATTGTCTTGACCATGTCTACATGCCTAAATGCATGTAGTTGTTGCCATGTGATTGGCTGAGTTGACATATATATATAAAACCAAGTAACGGGCATACACAGCAAATCTGGAAGTGTTCCATCAACTCCTACAGAGTTTTAAATTCAACATTTTGAAAGTGTCCATATTGGTCCACTCTGGATGGTGTAGAAATTACACTGTTGAAAGTGTTATTTGTGATATAGTTGAATCAACACTCACAGTAGTTGAAATTAAACACACATCAGTGTTGACTTACTCAACACTAGTGTATTTTGTATAAAGTTAACACTATGAAAATGTTAATGTAACACAGAACAATGTAAAGTATATATGAACATAGAAATCTGAGTTTCGAAATACTACTGGCAGGGTGTGCTGTGGTGGCGCAGGCGTTAAGCACAACCCACATATGGAGGCTCTAGTTTTCAATGCAGCCGTCATGGGTTCGTTTCCTGGTCTTCCCCTTCTCTCATTACCCACTTTTTGTTGTCAATTTACTACCAAATAAAAGCCACTAGAACAATTAAAACCTTTTTTTTTCCAGAAACTACTGGCCATCAATAATTCCTAAGTTCATTTTAAAAGACATTAGAAGCCACTTGAATCTACAAAAACACCAGCACCATTTGTAGAATATAATTACTTTTATTTCAAAACATCAAACAGCACTGACAGCAATATACAACAAAGGTAATTCATTCATGGTACTTTGCAA
>NW_015115144.1:31443-32610 GCF_001443285.1 Poecilia latipinna | reverse complement strand
TTTTGGCAGTTTTTAGATGTACCACAGGTACAAAATACCAGAGTCAAATGGCTCAATTGCCTCCTCACTGTGTAGATATGTTCTCCAGAGTCCTGCTAATCACCTAATTATTGTATTCAGGTGTGGTGCAGCAGCAGCACATCTAAATATTGCAAGACAGTGGCCCTCCAGGACTGGAGTTTGACACCTGTGGCTTAGATCAAGTCAATGGTCCAGCACAGCCACTCCCCCATTTTGCAGTCTACAGCCAAAAACTTAAAGAAAATGACCTCCGCAGCTAAATAATGCTAACTCAAATGGCCTCAAGATTTTCCTGTCAGTTTTAATATTTGGTTAAGATAATAAATAGTCGTATATACCGTGATATCCAAACAAATAAACGTACATTAAGCAAACTATGTATATGAATCAATACTCATGTAAACGGAAAAATAATGCCTCCATAAAAAATACTCAAAAACATGATCATTTTAACATGGAACTTACCTTGTTATAATAAGCTCCAGACAAGACGCCATACTGCTGCCTCCGCTCTTCAGGCAAACATGTGACGCAGTAGCGGAACAAGACGGCGTGGGCCGGGGGGCGGGGCTAATGACCGGGCCCAAATAATAAAGCTCGTGATAATTTAACTTTACAACATGGACATGCCCGCAACAGCGGAGCTAACAAGCTTCATCACCACAGAGAGCGACTATGTCATTCTGAAATCCATCTGACATGAAGTACAACAAACCAAGAGAATAACATTAACATCAGGCTACTGGTCACTAATGATGAAACAACACAAATTCAAAACATGTTAACATAGTTTGTAGAAATGCTCTAGCTAGTTTGCCATTTGTTGCCAAGTGACTGATGATAATGTTGGTGACAAGCTTTACCCAGAATGCACCTGGAGACAATAAGGACGATTCATTTGTAGTTTTGTGTGTCATAAAGTTAAATATAAGAGTGAAAATAAAGCCAGTCATGGAACACAACATTTTATTCAATATTTTACATCCACTATGTCACTAAAATCAGTCAGTCTGGTAAGGTTTTTAGCAACCATGAGTCAACAATGGGGCACCCTACTATATAAGCTACTGGGGTACAGTGTTTTGTTTTGAACAGAATGGGGCCCTACTTAACAGTTTTTGTCAGATGTGATTAAAAAGAAATTGT
>NW_015115144.1:29671-30903 GCF_001443285.1 Poecilia latipinna | reverse complement strand
AAGTGGGTTGTTACCCACTTTGTTACCCACTGTTACCCCCAAAGGTGGTGGAGAATGATCGAGCTAAGATCCTGTGCATTCCAGATCCAGACAGACAAAATGGTAATGGCAAACAAACCGGACATTGTGGTGGTGGATAAACAACAGAGGAAAGCAGTTGTGGTGAATGTAGCAATACCAAGTTATTGCAACATAAGGAAAAAGGAGCATGAGAAACTGGAGAAATACCAGGGCCTCAGAGAGGAACTGGAAAAAGCCTGGAAGATGAAGACCACAGTGTTGCCAGCACAGCAAATTCAAAAGTGTTACATTTCCAGTGTAAGTGTTGTATGTTAAAATACAGTGTTAATTCAACATTTGTTAAGTCTAATTCAACAACATGAGTGTTAGTTTTCCTAAAGAGTTTATGTTATTCCTAAGAGTTAAATAGAAGTAATCCTGTCCAGTGTTGATTTCAAAATTAACACCAACACAAACTCAGTTTGGTGTTGATTTAGAAATCAACATCAGACAGTTCATCCCACTCATGGTTGCTAAAAAACCTTACCAGACTGACTGATTTTAGTGACATAGTGGGTGTAAAATGTTGAATAAAATGTTGTGCCACATGATTGGCTTTATTTTCACTCTTATATTTAACTTTATGACACAAATGAATGAATCGGCCTTATTGTCTCCAGGTGCATTCTGGGTAAAGCTTGTCACCAACGTCATCATCAGTCACTTGGCAACAAATGGCAAACTAGCTAGAGCATTTCTACAAACTATGTTAACATGTTTTGAATTTGTGTTGTTTCATCATTAGTGACCAGTAGCCTGATGTTAATGTTATTCTCTTGGTTTGTTGTACTTCATGTCAGATGAATTTCAGAATGATAAAGTCGCAATCTCTGGTGATGAAACTTGTTAGCTCCGCTGTTGCGGGCATGTACACGTTGTAAAGTTAAATTATCATGAGCTATATTATTTGGGCCCGGTCATTAGCCCCGCCCCCCGACGCCGTCTTGTTCTGCTACTACATCACATGTTTGCCTGAGGAGCGGAGGCAGCAGTATGGCGTCTTTTCTGGAGCTTATTATAACAAGGTAAGTTCCATGTTAAAATGATCATGTTTTTGACTATTTTTTATGGAGGCATTATTTTTCCGTTTACACAAGAGTATCAATTTATATACATAGTTCGCTTAACGTACATTTATTTGTTTGGATAATCACGGTATATACGACTGTTTG
>NW_015115144.1:19832-26864 GCF_001443285.1 Poecilia latipinna | reverse complement strand
CACTTGGCAACAAATGGCAAACTAGCTAGAGCATTTCTACAAACTATGTTAACATGTTTTGAATTTGTGTTGTTTCATCATTAGTGACCAGTAGCCGGATGTTTCTGTTCTTCTCTTGGTTTGTTGTACTTCATGTCAGATGGACTTCAAAATGACATAGTCGCTCTCTGTGGTGATGAAACTTGTTAGCGCCGCTGTTGCGGGCATGTCCATGTTGTAAAGTTAAATTATCATGAGCTTTATTATTTAGGCCCACTACTGCGTCACATGTTTGCATGAGGAGCGGAGGCAGCAGAATGGCGTCTTATCTGGAGCTTATTATAACAAGGTAAGTTCCATGTTAAAATGATCATTTTTTTTGACTATTTTTTATGGAGGCATTATTCTTCCGTTTACACAAGAGTATCGATTCATATACATAGTTCGCTTAACGTACGTTTATTTGTTTGGATATCACGGTATATATGACTGTTTATTATCTTAACCGAACATTAAAACTGTCAGGAAAATCTGGAGGCCATTTGAGTTAACATTATTTAGCTGCGGAGGTCGTTTTCTTTAAGTTTTTGGCTGTAGACTGCAAAATGGGGGAGTGGCTGTGCTGGACCGTTGGCTTGATCTATGCCACAGGTGTCAAACTCCAGTCCTGGAGGGCCACTGTCCTGCAACATTTAGATGTGCCATTCAGCACCACACCTGAATACAATAATTAGGTGATTAGCAGGACTCTGGAGAACATATCTACACAGTGAGGAGGCAATTGAGCCATTTGACTTTGGTGTTTTGTACCTGTGGCACATCTAAAAACTGCCAAAATTGTTTTTCTTTGTTAGTGTGTCATGTTGGTGACTGAAGCCTGTTATGATGACTCCAACACATTCAGACAGGTTGGCACGACTTTTAATGCTGTCCAGATGTTTTCTATAAGCTGACTAATTTCTTTAGTAATTATTTCTGACTTTTTTATGCTTTATCTTGTAAACCGGGTGGGCAGAGTAATTTGAATGAATATGATGGTGACACACAGAGGTGAGTCTGATTAGTTTTGTTCACACTTCTTTTTAAAATATTTATTTATTATCCTAATGTTTCTGCTATATATCCTGTTTTTCCTTCCAGGCTGGAAGTCTTCCTCCTTCATGTTGGTGAAAACAAGAGCAGCACCAAAGACACTTCACCATCAGTGATCACAAGACCATCCATGGCCTCTTTCAACGAACTTTAAAAGCACACTTCACCTTCAATGCAAAGTACCATGAATGTATGACCTTTGTTGTATATTGTTGTCAGTGCTGTTTGATGTTATTTTGAAATAAAAGTAGATTACATACTGCAACTGGTGCTGGTGTTTTGTAGATTCAAGTGGCATGTCTTTTAAAATAAATTTGGGGATTATTGATGGCCAGTAGTTTCTGAAAAAAAAGGTTTTAATTGTTCTAGTGGCTTTTATTTGGTAGTAAATTGACAAAAAAAAGTGGGTAATGAGAGAAGAGGAGGACCGGGAAGCGAACCCATGACAGCCACATTGAAAACTAGAGGCTCCATAAATGGGTTGTGTTTAACCCCTGCACCACCACAGCACACCTTGCCAGTAGTACTATAAAACTCAGATTTCTATGTTGATATAAACTTTACACGTCAAGCTCCCAGGTCTCTGGTAGATTACCTGAGCTCAGAGGATGAGAGAGAGAGAGAGACCATTCAGCAGAGGGTGAGAAGGGAATTTTATATTTATCTATATATATAGGTATAGAAGATTCACTTTAGTGTACTAATTTATTTGCATCTCCTGCTGGGCTATGCCACCTGCTGGTTTAAAGGAATAACTGCAATTGGCCAAAATACTGATGCTTTCAATGTGTGTTCATTTGATCCGTTGTGAGTTGGCATTAACAAGTTTGGTTCATCTATTATGTTCAATCATTCCTAACAAGAATATACACTGTGAAAATAACTTAAAACTAATAACTGATAACTAGCAGAAAACGTGATTATTTTCTGCTAATAACTCTCTTTAGCAGAAAATATCTACTTATCTATCGATTTACCTTGTCAGCTTGTCTGAGACAGTCTATTCGTCTCATTTTGCCTTTCTGGTCAGGATTTGACAAGACACAACATGCAGCCTTCTTCCCAGTGATTGACAAGACAAAGTCCTCTCTGCATTCAGGTCTGATGTCTTTTCTTAGTTTCGCCAAAAGTCGGCTAGCCCACTTTTGTTTCACCTAGTAGCAGAATGATACAGAAACAGAAATCTCAGTTCATGAAATCAGCACTTTAGTTGATAACTAGCTGCACAGCATTATTTAAAAAATCTACCTCTGCTTTTTCTCCCAGTAATTCATCTTTAACAGCTCTCTCTTCTTCTTTAGTCATCCTCTTCTCATGTTTTTTGAAGTACTTCCTCTTTCTGGCCTGAAGGTTAAACCATGTATAAGCGAAGGCACGAACCTGGGGCAGCAGAGCCTCAATGAATGGATGGAACTCATCCTACAGGACAGACACACACACACACACACACAAAAGGTTAATGCATGGAATAACAATCATTTAACCAAAATTACTGAGTTTCACACACAAATTGTGTGAGTTCAAATACATTTAAGTATAAGTAAACTAGAGTTGCTAATTGAGTTTCAGAACTACTTAGAATAAGTTTTGGCCTGTCCTGTGAATCCAGAGTGGGACAAATTCTGCAAAAATCAAGAATAGATAGAGAATGAAATAAATTGCCCCATAAAATTGTTTAATGTTCCAACAAATGAACCAAAATGATTATTTCATGATTTCTATTGTTTCATTTATTTCATGTTAAACGTTTTTCATACATTTACTTTTCTTATTTCTTTCTTTATTTCATTTTAGAGATTTTTATACCACTTACATATTGTTAATAAATCTATTTTCAACTAATTATTGTAATCCATCTTAATTCAAAAACTGATCAGATCTTATTTCTAAACATTTCTTGTACTGGAGACACCACTGCTGGAGACATCAGATTCTTTGTGTTAGAGACGTCACTGTCAAACTCCCTGCAATAAAACTCGGAGCGGATCAGATAAGAACTGATTCCCAATACAAAAGCAAGGCCTGGATCCCAGGAGGCCTTTGGAGTCAACCTCCAACTGAGACACAAGAACTGCGAACCTTTTTCTTCTAACCTGCTTGCCAGGAAGCAGATTTATTTCAAAACCTTCAAAGTGTTCACTGTAGAACTTCGAGAAAGCGTTCTGAGTACCCCGCCTTTGTGCGTTCCCATAGAGACAAGATAAGGCTCTTGACGCGTCTGCCTGCTTTGGCAGCCTCTCCATTCCTTGACCAGAAAGATACTTTCCTCTGTGTTTCCAACCAAAAGTACCACAGGTTCTGCTGAGAACCTCAAGCTGGGTCGCCAGCCAACCCTCGACACCTTCCTCAAGAGAACAAGTTGTTTTGTTCCATCAATTTTTGGATTTTTGGAAATCAAAGGGAGACCGTTTCATTATCTGAGCTGAATTAAGTGTTTAAAATAAGGTTCTTGTTAATTGCTTTTCTGTTGCATTTTGTGCTGATTACATGCTTGGGGCAGAATGGGGATGAGCGTATATTTCTCTGTGCATATGTGAGTTTTTGCCGTATTTTATTATTAATATTGAAGGACTCAATACAACAGATTTATTATCAGAACTGTTGTCATCAATATTATTATTATTTGTTTTAATATGTAAATTATTATTTTATTAATATAATAATCATTGTCAGTTTTACACTATTTTACAGCTATCATCATCACTAAGATTTTATTTTTTTATTTTTATTTATTTTTGGGGCATGTAAATACATACCTGCTTGGTTTGTATTTTTATCCACAACATTATCATTATTGACTTTATTTATTTTTTCTTTCTTTTTTCTTGTTTTCTTTGGTAATTCTATTACTTTGTTTTAAAACCCTCATGTACAGTGTATCACAAAAGTGAGTACACCCCTCACATTTCTGCAGATATTTAAGAATAACTTTTCATGGGACAACACTGACAAAATGACACTTTGACACATTGAAAAGTAGTCTGGGTGCAACTTATATAACAGTGTAAATTTATTCTTCCCTCAAAATAACTCCATATGCAGCCATTAGTGTTTAAACTGCCGGCAACAAAAGTGAGTACACTCACTTACACTTGGTGAAAGTTCCTTAAGTGTCAATATTTTGCGTAGCCACCATTATTTACCGAAACTACCTTAACTCTCCTGGGCATGGAGTTCACTAGAGCTTCACAGATTGCCACTGGAATGCTTTTCCACTCTTCCATTACAACATCACAGAGCTGGCAGACATTCAAGACTTTGCGCTTTTCCACCTTCCACTTGAGGATGCCCCAATGATGCTCTTTTGGGTTTAGGTCTGGAGACATGGAGTCCATCACCTTTACCTGCAGCCTCTTCAGATAAGCAGTGGTTGTCTTAGATGTGTATTTGGGGTCATTGTCATGCTGGAAAACTGCCCTTTGATCCAGTTTCTGGAGGGAGGGGATCAGGCTCTGCTTCAGTATTTCACAGTACATATTGGAGTTCCTGAAATATAACTACCCAACACCTGCTGCACTCCTGCAGTCCCAGACCATGGCATTCCCACCAACACGCTTGACTGTAGGCATCACACACTTATCTTTGTACTCCTCACCTGACAGCTGCCACACATGCTGGAGACCATCTGAACAAAACAAATTAATCTTGGTCTCATCAGACCATAGGACCTGGATCCAGCAATCCATGTCCTTTGTTGACATGTGAACAAAGGACATGTGAACAAAGTCCGCAAACAGTTTGCTGTTTGCGGACTTTCTTGTGTGCAGACTTCAGAAGAGGCTTCCTTCTGGAGTGATAGCCATGTAGACCAAGCTGAAGTAGTGTGCGGTGTATGGTCGCACCGACAGGCTGACCCTCCACCTCTTTAATCTCTGCAGCAATGCAATGTACCTATTTTCAAAGACAGCATTTGGAT
This sequence comes from Poecilia latipinna, assembly GCF_001443285.1. Lineage (NCBI taxonomy): Eukaryota > Metazoa > Chordata > Actinopteri > Cyprinodontiformes > Poeciliidae > Poecilia > Poecilia latipinna. The sequence goes on along the minus strand of NW_015115144.1, from coordinate 21,877 downwards.
GTGCACTGAGTGTCTTTATATGACCAACGTGAGGTCTGTTCTGAGTGAACCCAGCTAAAAATGTTGGATGATCTTGGCCACTGTGCTGCAGCTCAGTTTCAGGGTGTTAGCAATCCTCCTGACCTATAGCCTTGGCCATCTTCATATGGCGCAACAATTAATCTTTTAAGATCCTCAGAGAGTTCTTTGCGAAGAGGTGCCATGTTGGAACTTTCAGTGATCAGTATGAGAGCGTGTGAGAGCTGTACTACAAAACTGAACACACCTGCTCCCTACATACACCTTAAACCTGGTAACACTAACTAGTCACATGACATTTTGGAGGGAAAATGACAAGCAGTGCTCAGTTTGGACATTTAGGGATGTAGTCTCTTCGGGGTGTACTCACTTTTGTTGCCAGCGGTTTAGACATTAATGGCTGTATATAGAGTTATTTTGAGGGAAGAATAAATTTACACTGTTATATGAGATGCACACAGACTGCTTTTCATTGTGTCAAAGTGTCATTTTGTCAGTGTTGTCCCATGAAAAGATATACTTAAATATCTTCAGAAATGTGAGGGGTGTACTCATTTTTGTGATACACTGTATAAATAAGTCAGATTTTTTTTCATTATTGTTTTCTATTTTCATTAATATTATGTTTTATTTTCTGTCAGACAATTAATGTCTGTCATTACAACTACATTATTTTGCTGTATTTTATTTTTACTCTTCCTTCTCTTCCTCTCTCTTTTTACATGTACGTTAGGTCCCCCCAAAAGGTTTTCTTCTGATTTGTTTGTTTATTATTTTGCTCTCTCCCCAGTAATTTAGAAAAATTTAAATATGTGTGTGAGTGTACAAGTGTGTATGTATGAGTGTAGGGTTAGGAATAGGTATGTATGTATATATGGATAAGTGTGTATATGCATGTATATGCATGTGTCTGCGTGTGCACACGTGTGTGTGTGTGTGTGTGTGTGTGTGTGTGTGTGTGTGTGTGTGGTGTATATACTTCTTACCAGTAACTCTTCCATAACAGATATTTCCAACCCAACCATTCATCCAATTATCATATCCGATCATGCCCTCATCAGTTTTATATTACACAAGAAAACTGAAACAAAAGCAAGCCAAAGATGGCGATTCAACACATTTCTAATGCAAGACAACTGCCAAGACAATTTAATTAATACTTTAGGAAACACTGGTCATTTTAATGGAAACAAATGAAATAATAAACACATCTCTATCTCTCATCTGGGAAACAGCCAAAACAGTAACAAGAAGGAAAATAATTTCATACTCATTCAAAACGAAAAGTGAACAAAACTTAGAAAATTACCTGGAAGACAAACTAAAACAATTATACAATTCATATGCAACTACCCCAATAGCACAAACATTGAAGAAAATTAGAGGCACTAAAAATTAACTTGATAACATTATTAGTAAAAAGACACAAGTTATCCTACAAAGACTACAATATAACCATTATGAAGATAATGATAAATCTGGCAAATATTTAGCTAATCAATTTAAACATGATATGGAAAAAACCCTCATCACAATAATTCAAGACTCCACAGGAAGCATTACCAATGACCCACAAATCATAACACCTTCAGACAATTCTATCATTACTTAAGAGGAATAAGGAAAATTATTTCAAAGAAATGTATCATTTTCTCAATATCACACTTCCATCATTAACAAAGGAACAGTCAGACATCTTAATAAAATTCATTATCAGATCAGAAATTTTGTTCATGCAATTTGAAACAAGAATTTAAATTATTCTAAAGTAAAATAAGTAGTTATTAACTTGATGTTGTGAGTGAAAATAATAAATACATGTGTCCTTCAACTAGGTGGGGGCGGTTTTTTCCTTTTTTCTCAGTAAAAGATGTATTCTTTGAAAATTTATTGCTTTGACCTAGATTTGGACTCTTCAGTTCCTTGAGTGCCTAGCTCTGTCGACATGTCGACATACTGTGAAAGTATTATTTGGTTTAAACTGGAGAAATAAGTTAAAATTTACAATTCAAGATTAACAATCTTAA
>NW_015115144.1:12551-14383 GCF_001443285.1 Poecilia latipinna | reverse complement strand
TTTGTTCAGAGGGACCAATAAAGGCTCCAGTTTCAAAGAATTGGAATTTTCTGTCAGTTATTTCATGGTGTGGGCTTTACAGGGTTAAAGAAGAATGTTTACACATCTTGCTTATTTCTGAGTTAAAACCAGTACAATTTTAACTTAAATGGCATTTTCAAGGCAGCAGGTGGACTTTCATTTTCAAGTTAAATCGCCTTCTAATATTTTACAGTGTAAATGGGAAAATACCTTACCATCCACCACACACATAATCAATTTTGGAATAATGTTTGCCATAACATTTTCACCTTGTCCTATAACACCAACATACAGTTAATACAATATAAAATAATCCATAGGACACACCTCACACAGCACAGGATTTATAGAATCGAACAATTGCGCATACTGTGCACTTATAAGTGCACACAGTATGTGCAATTGTTCGCCAGAATGTGCTGATGACTACACATTCTGGCTTTATCCACCAATATAAAACTTCTGGAAATAAACAATCATTGAACTGTCTCAAATCTCTGGCCACAACATCCCACTATCCCCTTTCGTCTGCTTACTTGGTAATTTAGAAGAACTGAACATAAACTCCAAACAGACCCAAACCCTGCTGCTTGTGTCCCTGACTATCGCCAGGAACACATTCTGATAACTGGAAAAATAGGAAAAAAATCGGTACCTCACAATGGCTAGATCTACATACATAACAGATATCAATGGAACAACAATCAGCAATAGATAAAAATCAATTTAAATATTTTAATGAAATATACGCCATAATTCTAGATGCCATTTTATTGCCAGTGAGTTAATGTTACTGTGGAAACAAAGACCAGGGAAGGAGAAGGAAAATGGAAGAGCCTAATATAATAATTCATTGTAATAATTTCTAATTTGAATAATNCCCTATAACGCCAAACGTATCATATATGATACATGAGTTTTTGAGACCTCCAAATGAGCAGTGTGACATTTATTTCCCTAAAAAACCCGATGTATACAATTAGACACATGTAGTGCACTGATAATCCAACAGGGGGCAGTAACTTTCTCACCAGAGGCCTTTCCACTGATACTACAAGACTGCCATGGCAAAGGACTGGGACACATGCGGTTTCAGCAGGAAAACTTTGCCAATTTTAGAAGGTTAAGGTAAGAAAAAAAATTGTTTTGGGGCGAACTATCAATAGGAACACTTACTGAGTTGATGCAATGTAAAATTACTTAGTATTTTATCATAATTTCTTTGTAAAACCGTGTTGAAAAGTGATGTATCAAATTTGATACAGTGGGTCAGTTAACTCGAAAAATCAGTCAATTGTCTTTTTTATTGTACTTCATGTATTTTACATCACGTCAAGCAATGTACAGTCATATAAACTAATGACATGTTTGCATGTTCATAATTTGGTACATTTATAGCTTAAAAATATATATGCAACTTGCACCTTTTGCTAATTTTCATTGAAAACTGACCAATTCAAAGATAAAATAAACACTCTGTTTTTTGTGCCTGTGTGTTTTTTTTAGATGGCAAAGACATACACTGTTGAAGATATTCTGAATATGATTATGGATGGGAATTCAGGTGACATCGAGCAGCTAGGGGAGGATGAGGATGAGGAATGGACTCCTGCAAGGATTGAGGAACACCCAGATAGCGGAGATGATGAAGAAGAGGAAAACCCAGATAAGGATGATGATGATGAAGCACCAGAAATCCCAAAGGACAAAACAACAAAGCAGTCGGGAAAGAGCAAAGTGAAAAGGAAGGAGTATCGCTGGAAAAAAAAACAGTTTGAAGCCCCGTCTGTTGAGTTTGTGGAACCTGTTGA
>NW_015115144.1:0-6901 GCF_001443285.1 Poecilia latipinna | reverse complement strand
GGAAGAGGGTCACTGGATTTCAGAGTAAACCAGGAAAACAACATCATTGTGAGATGGTATGACAACAAAGCTGTGAACCTGCTCTCTTCTTTTGTTGGTGTTGAACCACTGGGCAGTGTGAAGCGTTGGGATCGAAAAGCCAAAACCCACATAATGGTTCCCAGACCGGCCATTGTTGACACAACAGGTTCATGGGAGGCATTGACCTTCTTGATATGCTTTCTGCACTGTATAAGTTCAGCTTCAGATCCCAAAGATGGTACATCTACATTTGGTGGCACACCATCACAGTGGCAGTAATCAATGCATGGATCTGCTACAGAAGAGACCTGGAGAAACTGCAGCCCAGACAGAAACACCTGCCCCTGCGAAGGTTTCAGGCCTCTGTTGCCACTGCCCTCACAAGTGCACGAAAGGTCAAAAAGTGTGGCAGACCTTTGTCCTCTCTGGAAGCAACGCCAACCCCTCCTATGAGGAGGAAAACCACTGAGTTGCCCCCTGATGTGAGAAAGGATGGCCTCAATCATTTCCCAACATGGGAAACCCGACAGAGATGCAAGCACTGTGTGGGCCACTTTGCCCATGTGTTCTGTGAGAAATGCAGAGTGCATCTTTGTCTGAACAAGGACAGAAACTGTTTCCAAGCCTATCATAATGCAAAATAAAAAGGTTGTGAGCCACAATATGTGTAGAAAATGACTGAAATGTTATGTTCTCGAGACTGCCACCCTGCCAGTTCCATTGGTGGATTTGTTATTGCTGCATTGTTGTAGCACTTTTTATGTTTGGAATTAACAATTTATCTGAGTTATTTGTTTTTTATTATGTTTTTGTTTGTTCAAGAAAAAATAATATTTGAGTATTGTGACCCGATGTATCAAATATGATACGAAATGAAACTTATATATGGAAAATGATATTTGAAAAAAAAAAAAAAATTGTTTGTTCAGAGGGACCAATAAAAGCTCCAGTTTCAAAGAATTGGAATTTTCTGTCAGTTATTTCATGGTGTGGGCTTTACAGGGTTAAAAGGAGAACAACAGATCGTCTAGCAGTTAATACTCTCAAATGATCTGCCATTATATAAGTTTTGGAATGGTTGCTTCATGATAATGTTAAAGAAGCACATAAATCTATAATTGCATCAGATAGTCAAGTTGTATTATTAAGTATAAAATCTGGCAAATCTTGCAGATTGGATTTATTGTTAAGTATATAACACTTATTAGTTCAGCTACATAATAAGAAATGTCTTGTTCGATTTGTCTGGATTCCTGCACATGTAGGTATAGAAGGAAATGAAGAAGTAGATATATTAGCTAAACAGGCCCTGAAATTGAATATTATCAACTTAAGTATTCCTTTCAGAAAAAGTGAGGATAAATCTATTTTTCAAAATAAAATCCTGAAGGTTTGGCAGGAACAATGGGATACAGTGGTAGTGACAGTGGTAGAGATTTCTATAAAATTCAAAAGACTGTGGGGGGTAATAGATGTATGAGTGGAAGGGAGAAGGAAGAAGTAATCATATCTCGACTTAGAATTGGTCATATGGGACTTAATAGTTATCTTTTTTGAATAGGGAAACATGAAACAGGGACTTCTAATTATTGTAATCAGATGGAAATTAATAAAAATCTGCTAAAAATAAATTAATTATATTTTTTAAAACCACTAGGTTGTTTAATTTTATTTAAATCATATGTGCATATGATTATATACATATATGTATTTATGTATGTGAATATGAGTGTGTATGATAATTTTTTGTGGATATCATTGATGATCACACTCCAGTCCGGTAGGTGGCGGTAAATGCACTTAAAGTTGGTTGCCATCCGAAGAAGAAAAAGAAAAGAAGAGGAAGAAGGAAAAAACAACACGTTTCAGGAATCTAACGCTCAGCAATGATGACTAAACTACCAAATATACTGTTAACAGGTAAGGTGTTGCTTACGACTTTGATGTCCCATTTCCTAATAACGTTTGTGATGTAACTACGCTGGACGTGTGTAATTTAAAATATGTTTCGTGTTAGTGTTAGCAGTACTCAACACTCAGTGGATTTTTATGTAGAAAAGTGGGAAGGAGAACATCTCCTGCAACGTTTCCTTAACAAGGCATGGTTCCAATTCATAAAGTGATTCTAAAATGTTTTAGACCAGGGGTTTAACACGGACTGAAATCCTTATTTTATCCGTAACTTATAGGAAGTGTTGGTTCAAGTCCAAAAAACATTGCTATACCATGCCTTTTACATGCAAGGTTTAGCATGACATTTTGTTTTGTGTTATTCAGTTTATTACAACAACTGATAAGAACCTCTTCGCAGGTAAGGAATTGCGTTCATGCCTAATATAAATTATGTAAACATGTGTTTTGAGACCTGTTACTAAAATGGTCTATGCTTGTTTGTAGCACATAGCAGTTTCCCTTATGCCAAGTACGTTTGAAATCTGTAAAACTAGTTCGGAGAAAGTCTGCGCTGTGATGTTTTAATGTCCCGATCTACTTCAACCGAAGTGCTGAAATCGGTTCTCATTGACGTAGGCATGTGATGAAAATTGCGCCACGTTGTTCGCAGACAGGCATCCGCCTGCTGTACTCCAGGCCCAATGTTCTAGATGAGTGGTTCTCAACCTTTTTTGGGTCAACACCCTCTTATCCACTTATTCAGGTCCCTTTTCTCCCCAATAGGCACTGAATATTATTTATTATTAATATTACTATCATTATTGTTGCTATGGTTTTTATTATTTCTCTATTTATAATCAGAAATAATAAAAAAACACATTACTGAATTATTAGTTTCCTAGCTATGTGAATAGAAATTATTTTACAGGTGTCTAAGAAAAATGCTATGGACATTCACATTAAAATAGGTACGCCTAACAACAACCAATCAATGGCCAAAAAAAAAAAAAATCAATTCAAACTATGATTATCAGCTTTTTCTTGTTCTGTGCCATTTTCTGATGTTAGTTGATAAATCTTGCACAAAATGGCCAGATAAAAAATGCACAACAATGCTAGTTTAAACTTCAAACTATTTACTAGGGATGCTCCCATCAAGTTTTCTGCTGCCGATCACCAATGAGGCTGATCTCTGCCGATCACCTGGATTGACAGTTAATTTTTTGCTTTAGGTGCTACTATGTGAAATGATCTGGCAATAAATTCACCTAAGTAAGGCATAAAACATGCAAAATACTTGCAGGCACAATGCAGCAGCTGTTCAGTCAAAAGTACAACTGAAAAACCTGCAATCAGTAAAACAATATTTAACAGTAAGGCTCTCAGTACCATAAATTATGCATGAGTCAAATAAATCTGCCTATATCAAATAATGTCAAGTAATAAAGGAAACATTCACTCAAAGTCAAACGCAGGCTGCATTCAAATAAACAATCCTTCCCAATAGCGTGGCTCGCTGATTAATGCTGGTTCTGATTGGTTGGTTCTGACCAAGCGGAGTAATTCTGCAGAACACAGGAGGATGCCAGAGATGTAATAAGTTTATAGCATGTATGTGAATGATCTAATGATCGGACAAGGCTTCTGCATGTTGGTGTTCCCACTAAAGCCTGGTTCACATGGCACAATTTTCAATTTTTTGCCACAATTTTCCCCTTACGACAGTCTTAGAATCTTAAGAGTTCTAAGATTGTCGCTTGCTGTAATTGTGTCGGGCTGCGATAGTCCGACACGTTGCGGACTATCGGACTATCGTGGGGTTTTCCCTGGTTTAGCCATATTTTGTGGTCATTGTTATATAGCGCTTTTCCAATCATTTTGACCACTCAAAGTGCTTTACACTAGAGCAGTCCTTCTCAAATCCAGTCCTCAGGTCCCCCTGCTCTGCATGTTTCAGATGTGCCTCTATTCCAGAACAGCTGATTCAAATGATTGCATGACCATCAGGTACTACAGAAGCCTGTTAATCACCAAAATATTCAATCCAGGTGTGTAGCAGAAGGGAAACGCCTAAGACATGCAGGGGGTGTGAGGACCAGAATTGAGAAACGCTGCACTAGAGTCACATTCACCCAGTCGCACTCACATTTATACACCGATACTCAGATCAGATTAAGTCCTTGCCCAAGGACACATTGACACATGGCAGGAGGAAGCTGGAATCGAACCTACAACCTTCCGATCACAAGACGACTACCCACACAGCCACAGTCGCCTCCTTGAATGGAAACATCAAAACAGCAAAAACTTGAATTAAGCAGTGATGCTAAATGGAAAAAAGAAAGAACAGAAAACCATCTAAACACAGTGTAACAAAAATGTTAACTCGCCTCTATATCATAGTGCAGCAAATAGAGCGGCTGCTCTATTTGCTGGAGTTTGTTGGAGCCTGGCTGAAAGCTGGGTTATAGGCCCTCAATACTCACGCTGCACATTATACCTTCTATGAAATGGGTACTCAAAGTGAACAAGGGTTGAAGTGTGCAGATTTAAAAAAATGCAAAAATGTCAGAATTGGGATAGTATGCCTTTGGGTCACAAGTTTGACATCCAAAATGGTGGGGCTGGTCACTGTTTAGGCATTTGTGATTCTAAAAAGTACAACTACCACGAAATATGGATTTTAAATGTACAGTAAATGTATATTTGCTTTCCAAAGTCATCGCTGGAGATATTTCACTGTTCAAATGTCTTTTGTTATGACTTGTTGGATACAAAGCACAATTCAATGTAATCACACATGTTCAGTAAAGTGAAACAAAAATATGGTGGTTTATATTTAAAAACAGATTTTTTGCAACAGATACAGCTTGCTATGTGAACATTGCCATATTTCCAATACCAACTTTTTCTCATACGATTTTGTCAAAAAATACACAATAAAATGTACTAACGTTCAATTTAACAATTCCTCCTGCTTTGATTCAACTAATTAAAGATACAATTACATATTCAGCTGTTGTTCAAAAAGAACCATGTCTGATTATAAATGGTTGACTTTAGAAAATGTTATAAGAAATTCATACTCTGCACCCGCTCCAACCTGAGAAGAAACCCTGGCTGAATCATATCATGATGATATCTCTAAAGAAAATAAGAACTAAAAACCTTACTTTTTTCTTTTCCACTCTCACAAAAAAATTGAGAAAGTCATTTCCAAGTGATGTACAAAGTTTTCCCTAGTAATGATTTTATGACAGGAATATAAATATCAACTGCAGTGGATTTTGTGACTGAGATTTTTATATAACGAACCATTTTTAAGATTTTCTAAAACATTTCTAAAAAGATTTGTTAGAAGTCTTTTTAGATGTGTCTTCTGCATGAAATCTGTCAAGTTTTGATATAATAAAATTTGGTCTAGCTGGGGATGAAGAGTCAAATTATGATATTGACAATTTAATCCTCTTTAATAAGTTTTAATTCACAAATGCCGCTTTCTAAAAATCACCTCCATTTTTAACATGTTTTCAGTTGACTAATTTTATTTAAGAAAACACTTAGATGTTGCAGCAACATAAAAGTCCAATCTTTATACCAATGTTAATTGCTTAATTTAAGACTTGAATTTCCTCTTGTATTTGTAACATTTTCTGTTTCACCTGTTTCACAGTTAAGTTTTTGTGACTATTCTTGCTTTATTTCTTTTTCTGGTTAGTTTGTTATATCAAACTGTTTTTGTTACTGATGTGTGCATTACCATACTATTTTCTTTGAATTAAAAAAAAAAAACCCACACACAAAATATGATTCAAAACATCACATGCAGAAATGAACTGTGGTTAATATACTTTGCTGAACTTCACCTGGATGGAGGCTTAGCAGAAGTGCGGAAATAGGACCCAAAAGGGGCGGGGCAAAAGACGGATATGGAGTATTGCTTCAGCAAAAATGCACATTTAAAGGAAACAAGGGTAGAACAAGAGTGAAATCGTGTGAGTATTGGGACCTAGTTGCGCTTCTCAAAGTTCACATTTACCACGTGCATCAGGTACTGCGTACGTTGGAGCCGTATTCTCATAAAATGTAAATAGCAGTGCAGGGGGACCTGCTCTGCAAGAGCACCTTTCATGAACTTTTTGTACAATGAAGTGGTCTCCTCAGTCTGTGCAGATACACAAAAATTCAGACGTGTATTACCAGGGGCTGCGACAACACGTGAGGCCAACCCGTGGGTCAGAACTTTGCATGGCACGTTCGTCTCCTTATACCCACTTCAACACCTGGTGCACATTTTTCCTACCACACTTTTTCCTTCCACTCAACCTTCTATGAATATGACTTCATTCTCTGTAAGCTATAGTCCTAAAAAAATACAATAAATAAAGTTTTAAAATATTTCAAATATTTAAATCGGCTTAAACACTTTAATTTTCTAAAATGGGTGGCTAAAAATCTAGAACTTTTTATGATGTTACAGGTTTTTCTTAGCTGTAAATGAAATTAAATGACTTTATTAGGACACTCATGGATGTCAAAAATAAATAAATTGGTCATTCCCATTCACCTACACTGACAAAGTGCATGATTTGTATTTTAATGACACTTTGTTTGCTCTGAATATAATTATGAGTGTTCAATCTAATATAGTGCAAATATTTTTGTTTCATCCACAGGAACACCCGGAGTAGGGAAGACAACTTTGGGAAAGGAGTTGGCTGCACAGACAGGGTTGACATATGTCAACATTGGTGAACTGGCACATGAAGGTAAGACCCACAACAGAGAAAGATGTCATTGGTACAAATATTATAGAGAGGGAGAGACTTTCATCCTGATGTTAATCCCCCAAATCAAAACTTTATAAGCTGTTATCTCAAATTACTCTATTTTGACCACTTTTGAAGTCATTATTTTACCTTAAATAATGCATCTATGTCTGTGTTTATATAGTCAACCAGTCAATTTGCAGTTTGGTATTCATATA
>NW_015115143.1:60566-85101 GCF_001443285.1 Poecilia latipinna | reverse complement strand
CTTCCCAGGAGCGGCAAACCTACCAGAACCATTCCAAGAGAATTTTTTTGACTCATCATGGAGATCACAAAAGAACCTGCAACACCTAAAGAACAACATTCACTTACTTTCAGACTAGTCTTGTGAATTAATGGTAAGAAAGGGACTGGGCAAAAACAGTCCCCGTGGGAGAATTTCAAGGCCTAACTCAATGCTGACCTAAAACAACCCGATGATCTGACTCACATTTGATCTTGATGATCCCCGAGACTTAAAAAAAAAAATGTATATATATATCTGTCAACTGACAGAACACGAGTGGAGCTTTTTGGAAAATGGAGATCCCATTACATTTGCCATGTAACCTAAGACTGTTATGCATTTCAGGGCGCAGCCTGGCCTGGCCTCATTTCAAACCCGAGCTGGGCGTCTTGGCTTTAGCCGTCAGGGCCCAGTCCAAGCCCTGGAATTCCAAGAGCTGAAGTTCCATTCAGGAGATGAGGCTGGTTTGAAGTCAGCTTTTGATAGGTTAATTGGTCGTGGGGCTGGATACAGAGATGAGACATATTCCATATCTCTCAGTCAAAGGTTGCATTAGACTGACTACCCATCAATTTATAATTGATAATAGTGATACTTATTTGCATTTAATTTTCACCCATCCATCCATTATCTAACACATTTATTCCTGCAGAGTCATGAGGAGGGGTGGTACTTTTCTCCAGCAGTCAGTGGGCGAGAGGAGGGGTAGACCATGGACAGGTCGCCAGTCCATTGTATTTCATTTTCATTTGATTTAATTAATGTTCAACAAGCCGAATATAGAGTTCATAAATTAATAAATGTAACTTTTTCTCTGCGGTAACAAAAAACACTGACAGTGGCTCCGGTAATAAATTAACAATAAAATTAAATCATAGCCCTTAAATCATGTGCACCTGCTTGGTCTTAATCAAATGCGTTAGGGTTTTGATCTTGATCAAAATTATGTCGATCTGCTGCAGTGGTTCAGCTACACCAAACGCAAGTCCAGCTCACACATGAAACTCAGATTATACTTTTCTTTTTGATTGATTTAGGCAAAGCGGAGTTTGTTTTTTCCAACTCCCTCGCTGACAAGTGGGTACAGAAGGAGATAGACAAGGCAACGAGGAACAAAAATGTGATCCGCAGTCTCTAAGGAAATGGATTCACTTTTGATATGATGATCCGTACCCACTTCGATGTGGCACTCTGCTCAATGCAAACACAACCAGGGCCGGAGTACAGCAGCCCCTTGTTGTCAAGTGCAATGCGGTGTTACAGTTCGATGGTCTGAAACTCCTTGTTTTCCCAGATCCTAGACGGCTTGTGGCTATTAATGGAAAATGCTGGTATTTAAAATACAAACTGAGCTTCACAAACCGACGCAATTGGAAACACATAGTCCTGTAGAAGGTGTAGCAACACCACATCTGTTATAACATCAAAATTCAACCTTTTTCTGCACAGCGGGATTTGAAGCAGCCGGTGTGGTGCCATATACCCCCAATAACCTCCAGCTCATCGATTGCTCCTCTATCCAAGGCAACCAAGTGCGTCTTAATGAAGTGCTCAGAATACTTTTCATGACTTTCCAATCAAATCGTGGGTCAAAGCCAGCCTTTAGTGTCATGATGTCGTGAGGCCACCTACTCTCTCGCAGTAAGTGTGTCCTTATCTTCTGTTGCCTATCTGATCTCTAATCCTCACCTTACTATTCTCTCCTTCTTCCTTTCTGACTGTCCATTTTGTTCAGCTGGTCTTCACAAAAACATTATGCATGCATCTAAGCAGCAGAGCTAAGGCAGCAATCTACATTTGACTATTTGCTATTTAAGGAAGCTTTTGTGTTTGCCCCTTTAGGCCACTGCTGAGGATTACCATGTGGGAGCAAACGAGGTTCTAGAGAGGCTTAAGGCTAGTTTTCTAGACAAGCTCCGATTGCAATTTGTTCCACACAAAATACAGCTAAATACATAAATATGTGTTGTTCTGATTCGGTTTTCAGTTTGTGGCTGCAGCAGAAAATAGGTTTTGTCTGCATGATGGTGAAATGTATTCGGGGAGACTTCTCTCCGCAAATTACAGTCTTTGCTAGTCCTAATCAGATCTCAAAAAGAACGAGATAGGGTATCTCTGCTTATCCCGGCAGCACCCACACATTTACATTTCACACATATACACGCATATACACACACCTACAAGCGGACACACACACAAACACAAACACATACAGATTGAGTATTAGTACATCTGGCTGTCAATACCTCTGGCTCACCAAGAGGTCCCCAAATACTGAAAGCTCTTTTTCCGATCACAGCATGGGGTAGTCGACTAATTCTTTGTATGTGTACGTGTGTATTGAGAGTGTATGTTTTCATCTGGCACCTTTCAGCCTTGGCAGAAATGTGTCTCCTGGCACTCACAGGAACAAATTTGTCTTTGGGCTTTGGTTTGGTTTGGTTTTCGTCTCCAATGTGGGAGCATGTGGGCATATGCATGTGTGGGTAATGTAGCTGAGGAGTCTGCTCATTATCACCAGTGCACCCAGTGAGCGTGTGGTCAAAGCTTGAAGAGAAAAAGATAAAAAAAAAAGGGTGTGGAAAGTGGTGACTAAAGTGGAAGGGGTGGTGCTGATGATCACAGTATGTGAAAATACTCACTCTGTTGTGGTGAAGACAGAAAAGCTCATTTGACTCATGATTGTGTACAAGAAATTACTATCATAAAAATAAAGATCAAATGCTTTTCTGTCATTGTCAGAAAATGATAGAAAACCATTGTCTGTCACCTTTTCTTCTTTAAAAGAAAAAAAAACAACAAAACAAAACATATGGAGACAATGAGTTTCATGGCCAGCATACATCGAGCGATTCAGTGGGATTTTAGTAAAAATACTGTGTGTGTGTTTTCCCAGCTTGCCTTAGTAGTGTCTTGTTGTGGTCACTGGCCATGTGGGTGGTCTTGGGTTTGCTTCGGCTGCTCAGAATCATTTCCATTTAAACATATCTGTGGTCCTCAAAGCAAACCACCAATGGATCCACTCCATCGGAGGTAACACCAAAAGCTTTGCCCTCCGCGTGACCGCCGGTATGCATTGTGCGTGTCGTGTTTATCATGTGTGTGTTTATGCTTACGCCGTTTGAACGTGTGAATACAGCCAATTCGCCGTCGCCTGTCCCGTGGCAAACTGGCAAAAAAAAAAAAAAAAACGATTTCTCATGCAGTCCAGAAACAAAGTTGAAGCAGTGTGAGTGTTGATGGATTGATGTGTTTTGAATAGCAGGGCCCCTTTAGGGCATTGTCTTCAAATCATCAGTGACTCCTCTCTGAGGGGTTCCTTCCCACCTCAAACAGTTGTGCAGATTGGATCACTGGGAAAGAATTTGGACAGCTTTTCAGAAAACACCATCATTTATGTGTCTTTCACTTGCTTTGTCTTTGACAGATAGACCGTTTTAATGGGCAGAGGGGAACTAAGAGTCAATTGACTGGAAAACTTCACATAAGATAAATTAAGTCTATAATGAAATGTAAGGAGGGATGAACACATATCAACCACTTTATTAGTTACACCTGATTATTTGCTTAATACAATCACTTAGCAGTGAGAAATCTATATGGGAAGAAAACAACTTGCTTATGTTCAAACAGAAGAACACAAGAAGGTAGAAAGAGGATTTAAGTGACTTTGCACATGGTATTGTTTGTTTGTGCCAGATGGATCATTGTCTCGCTATCTGATCATTATATTAGACTTTGAAACATTTAGAAAACAGTAATGTACCTTACATCCCACAGTATATGCTACCTCCAAATGTCTGTATTTATAAGGGGGTAAACATTACATTTGTCCATGTTGCAATTTAGGTTGAAGAACAAAGAGTGAAGGGTTGACTTTCTAATCTAAACCAATGCCGTGGCATGGGGCCACAAAATGTCATGGATTTGATGACAAAACATTTCTTTCAGTCATCAGAGCAGATGTCTCCAACCCTGGTCCTCGAGATCTACTGCCCTGCAACATGTGATTCAAATGAATAACTCGTTAGAAGGCCTTTGCCAAACTTGATGGCATACTGAAGAGGTAATCACATCATTTGATTCAGCTGCATTGGGGCAGCAATGTACCCTAAAAGCTGTAGGACAGTAGGACAGTAGAAGTGGTGTAATGGCGTGGTGGTTAAACATTGTACCCAGTATGCATAATATCATCAAAACCAGTGATATGTTGGTGAATATTGCAGTGATCATATGACTTGAGATTAAGAGGTCCCAGATGAATTTACTGCAGAAAATAAGTCAATAATTCCATCTGATGGTTTTATTGAAAACTTTGTTTTAGTTTCTTGACTTTACCAGAACATCTGAAGTTGAACATCCCCAGTGGCCCCAACAGTCTCCAGAACTAGGACGTTGTGGAGCAGAAAACTCATGTTACAGATGTGGAGCTGAGAAATCTACAACAATCGTGTGACAGTATGACGTCAACATAGACCAAAGTTTTCGAGGAATGTTTTGTTAAGGCTGTCCCATGAAAAATTAAGGGAGTTCTGAAAGTATTTTAAATAAATATTTTCCAATTTGCAATGTGAATCGTTTTTAGTTCCATCTGTGTTCCTTTTCCTCTGTTAAACTGTATGGTTCTGGTTGTCCATCTCTATTTCTCACAAGAATTTTAACTTTGTCTGTGGAAAGTTTTTGAATCTGTGTGCATTTGTAGGCCTTTTAGCATTCTAGTGTCCAGTCATCAGGCTAAAGAGCTTACACAAAACATAGATGAACATTTATCACTCACACGAAGGACTGCGGTAATAGGGTGTGACTGTTCCACAGAAAGAGGACTGCTTTCCCAAGGCAGCTTTTTGCATACACACTGCACCCACTTTCTCATAACTCATCTAACGGAGTGAAAGGAATCACAGACTTGATTGGACGGGTGTTATACCAAAACAGCTCCAATCTATTATCCCCGTGACATATGACAAGCAAGTCAACTTAAACCCAAAAAAAAAAAAAAAAAAAAAAAAACAGAAAGCTAGCGATAATTGCAGTGACCAAGTTGAAGGACGCAAAACCTAAAAAAAAAAAAAATAAAACAGCAGAGATCGCTATACTAAGATACTTTTTTTTTTTTTCCAGAGCAGGTGAAGACTGTGTGTAGAACTAAAGTGTTGAGTAGTGAGGAGAGAGGAGGAGATGGAGCATGTCCAGCTGCTGACCACAAGGATCCTTTTGCTGACATTGAGACCGCAGCAGAGCTTCCCCTGGCTGGCTGGCACTGACAGCATCTCAGGAGAACCTAGCTGTCATTTTCTAAAATGTTACTCCAGCAACAGCGCAAGCTATGTATGACGTTGGCACACACGATGCGACTGGCTCTATGATGACAGAAAGGACGTCCATCGCTAAACAGATACAGATGTGTTGTAGCTGGTCTTCAGCTGTCATGTCTTGGTCTTTGTCTCTCGATGGCTGGGTGGGGGCTTCCTCTGGGGCAGTAGTTCACATGAATGACAGAAAAAGGAAACAACAGATGCGCAAGAGACACACATGCGTGCCACATTTCTGCTTCGGAGGAGATGCTGTCTTCATGTGGCTTAAACTGAGAACAAAAGAGCAATCAGTGTGGATTAAAATTTCAGGTCTAAACCTTTTCAAACAGCGACTTCTAAAGACTCTTCAAATAACTCAACATTCAACAAAAAAAAAAAATACATTTTAAACAATATTTTATTTCAAAAGTACACAAACAGGAACGATATCTTTTTATAAGGCAAAGCTTAATTATTACAACCACTCACATCAGAGGATCTCTGAGTCACAGTTTATGGGTACCACTTGCGAACTATAAATAAACTTTTTTTTTTCTTTCCATATACAGTAGATATTGTAACAGATTTTTTTTTTCATTGTGGAAAAAAGATAATTAGACAAACATCATATAACAATCCCAGCCACATGTAACATCTTTAGAATATATTTTTTTTAAATCTTCAGAATCAAAAAAAGTCCATGGAAAGTCAGAACAGGCCAGGGGAAAGTGCATCCATCTCTGTCCATGTGGGTGTTTCGTGGCTGTAATGCCCAGTTCCAAACCCAGCTACAGACCCCAGTCCTTTGCTACAACCTGAAAGGACTGAACATTTTGTTACAACTGTCAGTGGGTATAGCCCTAGATTTTTCTTTTTGTTTGTTTTTAAGCTTCTACTGGTGTGTTTTAGCCTTCTCTACAGTGAGACTTAATCCGTCGTGCAATACGATTATCGGAAGTCAAAAGTGCAGATTGTGCTGCACATTAAACTGACTAAAACAGAAAAAGGCGACATTAATGTTGAAAATTCTCATCCACCCAGAAATGCTAAGCACCCTTCATCGAAAGCTACACTTTGAATGAAAAATCTTTCAGGGCTTTTTTCTAAGGTAGAACTTTCACCACTGAACTTGTTCTTGACCCCTGGTTTCTCAAACAACTGAAGAAAACCCCAATCATGGTTTGGTAAGGGCCATAGAGTCAAAAAGCACATTCAATGTTATATTTGTACCAATTTTCTCCCACTATCTTTACCTTGTAGCTCCTATGATATTTCCAAAAGATTGTAGTTGTCTTAGCAAGTTTAATATTATCCTTTGAACAGTCCTTTCAATTATTGCATGACCCTGACGGGTGATACCTCTGGGCTGGGGATCATATTGGTGATGGGTTTGAATTCGGGCACAGTTTCATACAGGACAGAAATGTTGTTTTCTGTGGCTTCGCTGCAATTCCTCATAACGTCGAGCCAAGCCAAACCAGGTCAAGCTGTGGATGGTGAGTCAGGACCAGCTTTGGTCACCTAAGGAACAAGGCCATGAGCGCTAAAAGCAGCGTGGCACTAAGCGATGTAGTGAGGCTGCCAGCTCCTCCACACTCCATTGAATTTTCCTACAATCGCAGGAAGGAATATATGAGAAATAAATCCAGTGACGTGTGCGGGTGCAGAGTGCGATAATTGTGAGTTGCAAATACCTCTGGATGAAAAGGGTGACAGGTATCTGGGCGCCGCCTGTCTTTTTGCATCTTCAGTCTCTCACACTTGAGCGATTCGTTATGTGCAGTTGAAGTTAAGGTAAAAAAAAACAAACAAAAAAAACTGCTACATACGCTGCTGTGGCTTTTCCTCACAACGAATTCCACTGTATTTCATTTGGCTTTTATGTGATAGAATACAACAAGGTGCTGCATAATAATACAGAGAAAAAAAAATTACAAGTAAAAATCTGAAAAGTGCACTCTGCATTCGTATTATGCCCTCTCTAATCTGGTACATATAAATAAATCTATGACCTTTAAAACCCAGCTAATAAGCACAAAGAACCATGTGATATGTTCAGCCGGAAGCATAAGTAGAAAGGACAGATATTAGCTGTGAGTTCCACAAATCTCAACTTCATGTAAGTGTGGAAAAAT
Source organism: Poecilia latipinna (assembly GCF_001443285.1). Taxonomy (NCBI): domain Eukaryota; kingdom Metazoa; phylum Chordata; class Actinopteri; order Cyprinodontiformes; family Poeciliidae; genus Poecilia; species Poecilia latipinna. The sequence goes on along the minus strand of NW_015115143.1, from coordinate 77,651 downwards.
AATTGCTGGAAGAAAGCCATGAAAAGTGATCACACCAAACTCCAGGTGGTGGCAGAGTCGTGGTGTGGGGTTGCTTTTCTTCAGCATGAATAGGAAAACTGATCAGTTGATTAACAGATGGGTGGAGATTTATATTGGGCTGAAAAAGACATAAGACGGGGAAAATGTTCAAATGGAATATTTTTGATTAAAGCATAATCATTTCTTAGAATAATCCAGTGAAAATAATTGAGGAGGGTGAATATAAGTGCATTGTGTACTTTTCTCATTTTTATTTCCAAGCCACCCATATGTCCCATAAACAAACATAACAATATTTTCTTCTACTTCACAACCACTTTGTGTTGGACGTTCACCTAAAAAGCTAATAAAGTACAAAAAAGGTCAAGCTTGAAACGTGTTAACTTGTGATAACAGGGTATGAANCATTCCAAGAGAATTTTTTTGACTCATCATGGAGATCACAAAAGAACCTGCAACACCTAAAGAACAACATTCACTTACTTTCAGACTAGTCTTGTGAATTAATGGTAAGAAAGGGACTGGGCAAAAACAGTCCCCGTGGGAGAATTTCAAGGCCTAACTCAATGCTGACCTAAAACAACCCGATGATCTGACTCACATTTGATCTTGATGATCCCCGAGACTTAAAAAAAAAAATGTATATATATATCTGTCAACTGACAGAACACGAGTGGAGCTTTTTGGAAAATGGAGATCCCATTACATTTGCCATGTAACCTAAGACTGTTATGCATTTCAGGGCGCAGCCTGGCCTGGCCTCATTTCAAACCCGAGCTGGGCGTCTTGGCTTTAGCCGTCAGGGCCCAGTCCAAGCCCTGGAATTCCAAGAGCTGAAGTTCCATTCAGGAGATGAGGCTGGTTTGAAGTCAGCTTTTGATAGGTTAATTGGTCGTGGGGCTGGATACAGAGATGAGACATATTCCATATCTCTCAGTCAAAGGTTGCATTAGACTGACTACCCATCAATTTATAATTGATAATAGTGATACTTATTTGCATTTAATTTTCACCCATCCATCCATTATCTAACACATTTATTCCTGCAGAGTCATGAGGAGGGGTGGTACTTTTCTCCAGCAGTCAGTGGGCGAGAGGAGGGGTAGACCATGGACAGGTCGCCAGTCCATTGTATTTCATTTTCATTTGATTTAATTAATGTTCAACAAGCCGAATATAGAGTTCATAAATTAATAAATGTAACTTTTTCTCTGCGGTAACAAAAAACACTGACAGTGGCTCCGGTAATAAATTAACAATAAAATTAAATCATAGCCCTTAAATCATGTGCACCTGCTTGGTCTTAATCAAATGCGTTAGGGTTTTGATCTTGATCAAAATTATGTCGATCTGCTGCAGTGGTTCAGCTACACCAAACGCAAGTCCAGCTCACACATGAAACTCAGATTATACTTTTCTTTTTGATTGATTTAGGCAAAGCGGAGTTTGTTTTTTCCAACTCCCTCGCTGACAAGTGGGTACAGAAGGAGATAGACAAGGCAACGAGGAACAAAAATGTGATCCGCAGTCTCTAAGGAAATGGATTCACTTTTGATATGATGATCCGTACCCACTTCGATGTGGCACTCTGCTCAATGCAAACACAACCAGGGCCGGAGTACAGCAGCCCCTTGTTGTCAAGTGCAATGCGGTGTTACAGTTCGATGGTCTGAAACTCCTTGTTTTCCCAGATCCTAGACGGCTTGTGGCTATTAATGGAAAATGCTGGTATTTAAAATACAAACTGAGCTTCACAAACCGACGCAATTGGAAACACATAGTCCTGTAGAAGGTGTAGCAACACCACATCTGTTATAACATCAAAATTCAACCTTTTTCTGCACAGCGGGATTTGAAGCAGCCGGTGTGGTGCCATATACCCCCAATAACCTCCAGCTCATCGATTGCTCCTCTATCCAAGGCAACCAAGTGCGTCTTAATGAAGTGCTCAGAATACTTTTCATGACTTTCCAATCAAATCGTGGGTCAAAGCCAGCCTTTAGTGTCATGATGTCGTGAGGCCACCTACTCTCTCGCAGTAAGTGTGTCCTTATCTTCTGTTGCCTATCTGATCTCTAATCCTCACCTTACTATTCTCTCCTTCTTCCTTTCTGACTGTCCATTTTGTTCAGCTGGTCTTCACAAAAACATTATGCATGCATCTAAGCAGCAGAGCTAAGGCAGCAATCTACATTTGACTATTTGCTATTTAAGGAAGCTTTTGTGTTTGCCCCTTTAGGCCACTGCTGAGGATTACCATGTGGGAGCAAACGAGGTTCTAGAGAGGCTTAAGGCTAGTTTTCTAGACAAGCTCCGATTGCAATTTGTTCCACACAAAATACAGCTAAATACATAAATATGTGTTGTTCTGATTCGGTTTTCAGTTTGTGGCTGCAGCAGAAAATAGGTTTTGTCTGCATGATGGTGAAATGTATTCGGGGAGACTTCTCTCCGCAAATTACAGTCTTTGCTAGTCCTAATCAGATCTCAAAAAGAACGAGATAGGGTATCTCTGCTTATCCCGGCAGCACCCACACATTTACATTTCACACATATACACGCATATACACACACCTACAAGCGGACACACACACAAACACAAACACATACAGATTGAGTATTAGTACATCTGGCTGTCAATACCTCTGGCTCACCAAGAGGTCCCCAAATACTGAAAGCTCTTTTTCCGATCACAGCATGGGGTAGTCGACTAATTCTTTGTATGTGTACGTGTGTATTGAGAGTGTATGTTTTCATCTGGCACCTTTCAGCCTTGGCAGAAATGTGTCTCCTGGCACTCACAGGAACAAATTTGTCTTTGGGCTTTGGTTTGGTTTGGTTTTCGTCTCCAATGTGGGAGCATGTGGGCATATGCATGTGTGGGTAATGTAGCTGAGGAGTCTGCTCATTATCACCAGTGCACCCAGTGAGCGTGTGGTCAAAGCTTGAAGAGAAAAAGATAAAAAAAAAAGGGTGTGGAAAGTGGTGACTAAAGTGGAAGGGGTGGTGCTGATGATCACAGTATGTGAAAATACTCACTCTGTTGTGGTGAAGACAGAAAAGCTCATTTGACTCATGATTGTGTACAAGAAATTACTATCATAAAAATAAAGATCAAATGCTTTTCTGTCATTGTCAGAAAATGATAGAAAACCATTGTCTGTCACCTTTTCTTCTTTAAAAGAAAAAAAAACAACAAAACAAAACATATGGAGACAATGAGTTTCATGGCCAGCATACATCGAGCGATTCAGTGGGATTTTAGTAAAAATACTGTGTGTGTGTTTTCCCAGCTTGCCTTAGTAGTGTCTTGTTGTGGTCACTGGCCATGTGGGTGGTCTTGGGTTTGCTTCGGCTGCTCAGAATCATTTCCATTTAAACATATCTGTGGTCCTCAAAGCAAACCACCAATGGATCCACTCCATCGGAGGTAACACCAAAAGCTTTGCCCTCCGCGTGACCGCCGGTATGCATTGTGCGTGTCGTGTTTATCATGTGTGTGTTTATGCTTACGCCGTTTGAACGTGTGAATACAGCCAATTCGCCGTCGCCTGTCCCGTGGCAAACTGGCAAAAAAAAAAAAAAAAACGATTTCTCATGCAGTCCAGAAACAAAGTTGAAGCAGTGTGAGTGTTGATGGATTGATGTGTTTTGAATAGCAGGGCCCCTTTAGGGCATTGTCTTCAAATCATCAGTGACTCCTCTCTGAGGGGTTCCTTCCCACCTCAAACAGTTGTGCAGATTGGATCACTGGGAAAGAATTTGGACAGCTTTTCAGAAAACACCATCATTTATGTGTCTTTCACTTGCTTTGTCTTTGACAGATAGACCGTTTTAATGGGCAGAGGGGAACTAAGAGTCAATTGACTGGAAAACTTCACATAAGATAAATTAAGTCTATAATGAAATGTAAGGAGGGATGAACACATATCAACCACTTTATTAGTTACACCTGATTATTTGCTTAATACAATCACTTAGCAGTGAGAAATCTATATGGGAAGAAAACAACTTGCTTATGTTCAAACAGAAGAACACAAGAAGGTAGAAAGAGGATTTAAGTGACTTTGCACATGGTATTGTTTGTTTGTGCCAGATGGATCATTGTCTCGCTATCTGATCATTATATTAGACTTTGAAACATTTAGAAAACAGTAATGTACCTTACATCCCACAGTATATGCTACCTCCAAATGTCTGTATTTATAAGGGGGTAAACATTACATTTGTCCATGTTGCAATTTAGGTTGAAGAACAAAGAGTGAAGGGTTGACTTTCTAATCTAAACCAATGCCGTGGCATGGGGCCACAAAATGTCATGGATTTGATGACAAAACATTTCTTTCAGTCATCAGAGCAGATGTCTCCAACCCTGGTCCTCGAGATCTACTGCCCTGCAACATGTGATTCAAATGAATAACTCGTTAGAAGGCCTTTGCCAAACTTGATGGCATACTGAAGAGGTAATCACATCATTTGATTCAGCTGCATTGGGGCAGCAATGTACCCTAAAAGCTGTAGGACAGTAGGACAGTAGAAGTGGTGTAATGGCGTGGTGGTTAAACATTGTACCCAGTATGCATAATATCATCAAAACCAGTGATATGTTGGTGAATATTGCAGTGATCATATGACTTGAGATTAAGAGGTCCCAGATGAATTTACTGCAGAAAATAAGTCAATAATTCCATCTGATGGTTTTATTGAAAACTTTGTTTTAGTTTCTTGACTTTACCAGAACATCTGAAGTTGAACATCCCCAGTGGCCCCAACAGTCTCCAGAACTAGGACGTTGTGGAGCAGAAAACTCATGTTACAGATGTGGAGCTGAGAAATCTACAACAATCGTGTGACAGTATGACGTCAACATAGACCAAAGTTTTCGAGGAATGTTTTGTTAAGGCTGTCCCATGAAAAATTAAGGGAGTTCTGAAAGTATTTTAAATAAATATTTTCCAATTTGCAATGTGAATCGTTTTTAGTTCCATCTGTGTTCCTTTTCCTCTGTTAAACTGTATGGTTCTGGTTGTCCATCTCTATTTCTCACAAGAATTTTAACTTTGTCTGTGGAAAGTTTTTGAATCTGTGTGCATTTGTAGGCCTTTTAGCATTCTAGTGTCCAGTCATCAGGCTAAAGAGCTTACACAAAACATAGATGAACATTTATCACTCACACGAAGGACTGCGGTAATAGGGTGTGACTGTTCCACAGAAAGAGGACTGCTTTCCCAAGGCAGCTTTTTGCATACACACTGCACCCACTTTCTCATAACTCATCTAACGGAGTGAAAGGAATCACAGACTTGATTGGACGGGTGTTATACCAAAACAGCTCCAATCTATTATCCCCGTGACATATGACAAGCAAGTCAACTTAAACACATAGAAAAAAAAAAAAAAAAAAAACAAAAAGCAAGCGAAAATTGCAGTGACCAAGTTGAAGGACGCAAAACCTAAAAAAAAAAAAAATAAAACAGCAGAGATCGCTATACTAAGATACTTTTTTTTTTTTTCCAGAGCAGGTGAAGACTGTGTGTAGAACTAAAGTGTTGAGTAGTGAGGAGAGAGGAGGAGATGGAGCATGTCCAGCTGCTGACCACAAGGATCCTTTTGCTGACATTGAGACCGCAGCAGAGCTTCCCCTGGCTGGCTGGCACTGACAGCATCTCAGGAGAACCTAGCTGTCATTTTCTAAAATGTTACTCCAGCAACAGCGCAAGCTATGTATGACGTTGGCACACACGATGCGACTGGCTCTATGATGACAGAAAGGACGTCCATCGCTAAACAGATACAGATGTGTTGTAGCTGGTCTTCAGCTGTCATGTCTTGGTCTTTGTCTCTCGATGGCTGGGTGGGGGCTTCCTCTGGGGCAGTAGTTCACATGAATGACAGAAAAAGGAAACAACAGATGCGCAAGAGACACACATGCGTGCCACATTTCTGCTTCGGAGGAGATGCTGTCTTCATGTGGCTTAAACTGAGAACAAAAGAGCAATCAGTGTGGATTAAAATTTCAGGTCTAAACCTTTTCAAACAGCGACTTCTAAAGACTCTTCAAATAACTCAACATTCAACAAAAAAAAAAAATACATTTTAAACAATATTTTATTTCAAAAGTACACAAACAGGAACGATATCTTTTTATAAGGCAAAGCTTAATTATTACAACCACTCACATCAGAGGATCTCTGAGTCACAGTTTATGGGTACCACTTGCGAACTATAAATAAACTTTTTTTTTTCTTTCCATATACAGTAGATATTGTAACAGATTTTTTTTTTCATTGTGGAAAAAAGATAATTAGACAAACATCATATAACAATCCCAGCCACATGTAACATCTTTAGAATATATTTTTTTTAAATCTTCAGAATCAAAAAAAGTCCATGGAAAGTCAGAACAGGCCAGGGGAAAGTGCATCCATCTCTGTCCATGTGGGTGTTTCGTGGCTGTAATGCCCAGTTCCAAACCCAGCTACAGACCCCAGTCCTTTGCTACAACCTGAAAGGACTGAACATTTTGTTACAACTGTCAGTGGGTATAGCCCTAGATTTTTCTTTTTGTTTGTTTTTAAGCTTCTACTGGTGTGTTTTAGCCTTCTCTACAGTGAGACTTAATCCGTCGTGCAATACGATTATCGGAAGTCAAAAGTGCAGATTGTGCTGCACATTAAACTGACTAAAACAGAAAAAGGCGACATTAATGTTGAAAATTCTCATCCACCCAGAAATGCTAAGCACCCTTCATCGAAAGCTACACTTTGAATGAAAAATCTTTCAGGGCTTTTTTCTAAGGTAGAACTTTCACCACTGAACTTGTTCTTGACCCCTGGTTTCTCAAACAACTGAAGAAAACCCCAATCATGGTTTGGTAAGGGCCATAGAGTCAAAAAGCACATTCAATGTTATATTTGTACCAATTTTCTCCCACTATCTTTACCTTGTAGCTCCTATGATATTTCCAAAAGATTGTAGTTGTCTTAGCAAGTTTAATATTATCCTTTGAACAGTCCTTTCAATTATTGCATGACCCTGACGGGTGATACCTCTGGGCTGGGGATCATATTGGTGATGGGTTTGAATTCGGGCACAGTTTCATACAGGACAGAAATGTTGTTTTCTGTGGCTTCGCTGCAATTCCTCATAACGTCGAGCCAAGCCAAACCAGGTCAAGCTGTGGATGGTGAGTCAGGACCAGCTTTGGTCACCTAAGGAACAAGGCCATGAGCGCTAAAAGCAGCGTGGCACTAAGCGATGTAGTGAGGCTGCCAGCTCCTCCACACTCCATTGAATTTTCCTACAATCGCAGGAAGGAATATATGAGAAATAAATCCAGTGACGTGTGCGGGTGCAGAGTGCGATAATTGTGAGTTGCAAATACCTCTGGATGAAAAGGGTGACAGGTATCTGGGCGCCGCCTGTCTTTTTGCATCTTCAGTCTCTCACACTTGAGCGATTCGTTATGTGCAGTTGAAGTTAAGGTAAAAAAAAACAAACAAAAAAAACTGCTACATACGCTGCTGTGGCTTTTCCTCACAACGAATTCCACTGTATTTCATTTGGCTTTTATGTGATAGAATACAACAAGGTGCTGCATAATAATACAGAGAAAAAAAAATTACAAGTAAAAATCTGAAAAGTGCACTCTGCATTCGTATTATGCCCTCTCTAATCTGGTACATATAAATAAATCTATGACCTTTAAAACCCAGCTAATAAGCACAAAGAACCATGTGATATGTTCAGCCGGAAGCATAAGTAGAAAGGACAGATATTAGCTGTGAGTTCCACAAATCTCAACTTCATGTAAGTGTGGAAAAATAATTGCTGGAAGAAAGCCATGAAAAGTGATCACACCAAACTCCAGGTGGTGGCAGAGTCGTGGTGTGGGGTTGCTTTTCTTCAGCATGAATAGGAAAACTGATCAGTTGATTAACAGATGGGTGGAGATTTATATTGGGCTGAAAAAGACATAAGACGGGGAAAATGTTCAAATGGAATATTTTTGATTAAAGCATAATCATTTCTTAGAATAATCCAGTGAAAATAATTGAGGAGGGTGAATATAAGTGCATTGTGTACTTTTCTCATTTTTATTTCCAAGCCACCCATATGTCCCATAAACAAACATAACAATATTTTCTTCTACTTCACAACCACTTTGTGTTGGACGTTCACCTAAAAAGCTAATAAAGTACAAAAAAGGTCAAGCTTGAAACGTGTTAACTTGTGATAACAGGGTATGAATTCCCTTCTGGCAAGGCACTATTTCTTTTATTTATGAAAAATGTATGTATGTGTTTGACTGCATCAAGCAATTAGCTGCATAGATGCATTTAAGGGCAATAATGTTTTTGTACTAAACAAAAAAAACTCATGTCAGAAAAAAATAAACCTCCAGCGTATGATACATTTTCTTTTGTGGCAAAGCACCAGAATAGCACACGATATGCCACAGTGAGTGCTTTGCAAAAAATAAACACTGGAGGACATGTTTATAGCCGATTACATTTCAAAGAAATGTGCACTGATTAAAAAAAAAAAAAAGAAAAAACACTTTTTGTGGTTAGAAACACAAGTGTTTCTGCAGAACTTCTGTGTATCAGTAACTGTATCAGCAATTGATCAAAGTGTTTACCAGGAGTTAGTGTACAACTGACTCACAAAGCATTTTACGGACATTCTTGTATATTGCGGGACTGTGTATCTTTGCTCCAGATTTTGTCCCCTACAAAGATAATATTTTATCTTCAGTTAATACAGGAAAGCAATACTTCTCTTACTTTTTTGTCCGTCTGTGTTTAGGTCATCATAAACGATCTTTGTCATTGACACAGGAATAAGCCGGCTGACCTATGCCAGAAACAGGTGATTCATAATAATGACCACATGGATGCCTATGAAACTTGCTTGATCTTCTTATTAAACGACTTTTAGTTATTTAGAAAATAATCTTAATCTTCCTCTTTCACCTTAATATTTGCTAGTGGCATTATAACCACAGACATCCCCTGCTTTTCAAAATAAAGCACTTATTCTATTTATCTGACGTTCAACTTTCTGTTTAACTCACTGTAATTTCATAATGTATAATGTACCTAAGGGGCACATGTGTTGCTCAGACTAGTCATCATTTACGGTTTCTTCTAAATGAGACAAATTCATCGTCTCAGAGTGAAGAGAACAACAGTCTTCAAACTGAATCTAACGTAATCTATTGTAAAAGTGTAAACAAAATCCTTACAAAGACACTTCAAATTCTTCAAAAAAGCTTTTGTGGTTTTATACATTCTTGACCCTAACCCCAAGAAGTGGTAACGGATTTCTAACTTCTAATCTATTTTCAGTGAACATAAATATATTTATAGCATTGAAATGCTAAATGTAGCCACAGAGATTTTTTTTTAACTTAGTACAAAACAGACTGAATGTTGACTTTGGGAAAAAAACAAACAACAACAACAACAACAACAAAAACTTCTGGACATCCCTGCCAACCTCCCCCTGACCTCCAAAAACAAGTGAAGGATATACATAATTTCAAAGGGGTCCATGGTGATGGGTCCAAACTGGCTGCAGTCACACTTGTTGTCCACCACAACCATAAAAAGATTACTGCTGGGGATCTGCTGAATCACAAATGACCTGCCAATAAAAGCAGAACGGCAGAAGGAAAACAATGAAAAATGAGAAAACATGCAGGGGGAAGAAATTGTGTAATAAAGTGGTCGTCAAAATGGATGAGTTAGAAAGTTACTTCCAGGTCGGTAATGTCGCTCATTTTTTTTAATTCTACTCTAATGTATAAACTGTATTAGAAAGACGCCACACAACAAAGGACAAGGAAATAAAACACTCCACTAAGAGCTCTGAATAAACTCGGAGACCCACGCAATCTCGGATGGACATGGCCAGACTGGACACACATACTAACTCTTTGCATCGTCTAGTCCAAGGTGAGCATCAATGAAGTGTTGCTGAATATAACACACTCCATCAAGAGACAAATGTGAACCACACTTTGGAGCATATTTCTTCCCACGTCTGTGTTTTACTGGCCTGGGAGATCAGGCCTTCTGCTTAGTGATTTATTTCCATGGAAGAGCTTTATGATGAAGAGAGCTCGTAAAGATTATATATTATTTTCCTTTATGTTGCTCTGTCTTTTCTTTGGGTCTCTTTCTTTCTCCGTCTCTCACTTCACTTTGGTTATCAAATATTTTATTTAATTATCAGATGTTAAAATAGAGTCCAAACAAATTCTTTCTGAAGATACGGAGTCTGCGGACAGATTAAAGCTGGCCTAATATCTGCAGCAGTATTTCCTTCCTCACTGATTTAATAGTATTTTTCATTTAATCCTATTCCTAAAAGTCTCTAATTCTTCAGTGGTACCAATCAGCTGCATTTTATGCACATATCTCACTGTGACCAACATTGTCCAGCATAACTACTTCAGCAGACTGATCGATTCAGTTCCAAGCGGTTACTCACAATCTGCCAAAATGTCTATTACTACGTTTTCAACCCCTGTGCAGTGCCAGGCTCGTCGAGTTCTACAGACTACAGAAAAAAAAAAAAAAAAAAAGCAGAAAAAGCTTTCTGGAGAAAAAATTGCTGAACATATCATGACACTGCACAGCTGCTAGACTTGAACATATCCAGTGTAAGGAAAGTAGGTTCCACATCCTGCATGAAAGCACAGATAGCCCAAAGACTCATTGAAGAATGCCTCAGATCTGCACAGATACTCGGCAAAAACCACCAATGCAAACTTTTTTAGTAAGACAGAAAAAAAAAAAAACAGACAAGTTTCATTTCTCTGAGCTAATGAAAAGACTTGCAATATGTTTCCTGAGAAGGATGAAAGGAGGACATGGTTGCCGACACCATAAAAAACAGCACTCACACATTGTGAATGGGAGATAAATGTTTGGAAATAAGTGCTGAAAATGTTCAAAGACTGTGACAGTCCATGCCTTCCTTTCAAGGTTTTCATAAAATATTAACTTACTTCGTGTCGACAGTTGGTGACAAATAGCAGTATGTTTTTGCTTATGAGTTTGAATCCCGTACTATTTTATAATACAGGAAGTTGCACATTTCATTTATAGGGACATTTTTGCCCATTACATAAAAATGTCTTTGCTAAAACTGAGTTGCAGTTCTTCTCTCTGTGGATTTAACAGTTTTTATTATAACTATAGCTGCATGTTGTGCATGGTTTAGATTTGAGATTCAGACTTGACGATTGTATGTGTTTACCCAGTTAAAGATGCATGAGGTGTAAATAAAACCTTTAAAAAAGTGGTAAAAACAAATAAGGAATATTTAGTAGCTTTCATTTCCGAATGCTGCAATGTCCTTTTACTTTCTTTTAATCGTCATACACAAATAATCTCAACATAGTTTATTCAGTTGATTTCTAACATATCAGGAGTGAAAACATGTTAGCTTTAGGAAACCAAGCAGTCCTGTGAGTGGCCTCACACGTTGTCTCGAACAATGTGAGGCCACAAAGCCCAGTTTATCAGAAATATGAAAAACTAAAAGATACTGGCCAGATATTAGTAAAAATAAACAGATGTTGACAATATTTTGACTTGCTTTGAACCTTGTATAGACCTCGTGCAAACGAAAAGAGGAACTCTTCTTATTAATGCAGTTTGAAATAAAGATATGCTTGTATTTTAAAAAGTCTTCAAGATGAAGTCACCCTCTGGCTAGAAAAAACAAACTATGCAATGAATCAATTAATTCTGGAAAGCTCGAAAAGCACCAAATCAAACATACACTACATTGCTCCATTTAGGCTAATACACAATCGTCTGTGTTTTGGTAATGGACGTATACAAATAGTGACACACATGCACACTGAGAATCAAAATACAGAAAGAGAAGTTTAGCAGGCAAGAGTTTGGGATCCGTTTCCGAAAGCATAAAGCATACACGCATGTCTGAATGAAAATATAACAGAAGGTCTCCATGAGCCAAAACATAAAACAGATGTTTATCACAAGTGCGTTTAGTTACAAATATGATTTGCAAAACGTCATATGCATAAAATAAAGAAATTATTTCACACTGTCAGATTTATTGTATCAGATCAAGAGGATTTTTCTTCTTTTTTTTACAGATTTGATCGTAAAAGCGCACATCTCTTCATGGTGTCATCACTGGATAAAAATAACTCTGTCATGTAAATCTGAACGGGTGTGAGAGAGCCTGAGTAGGTGCTGCTGTATGTGTGTTTTGCGTTACGACTGGCTCCCCAACCGCATTTTAGACATGGCACCAACGGCGGTGGTTACCCTGCCGACCTTGAGGGGCTCTCAGCAGACACACAAGGAAAACACACGCATACACACGCAAACACACGCACACAAACACAGATTTCCGAGCTCGTTGGCAGTTCCACAGCTGGGAGCAATGAAGGGCCCATTGGAGGGATCCAGAGAACACCCCACAATTGCCTGACAGAAAATCTCAAATTGTTAATGGGGACCACACTCATTTTCCCATTTTTAAAAGGAAGCCTTTTTTTTTTTTCTTTCAACCTCTCCCTCATCCCTAAATGCCTCGTATTACAAACTGCTGGAGGACAGAGTTGGGGGTTTGTGTGTGTTGCTGATGGATTGGCTGGATAAACGTATTTTTCACAGATAACAAAATGAAGTTAAAGTTTCTCTCACCCTGTTTGCCGTTTTATTTCAGTTACATTCTTTGATAGCAAACAAATGTAAAAAGCATGTCGCTCCGGAAAGTTGTTGGTAATCTTTTCCTTTTTTTTTTTTTTTTTTTTGACATTTCTGAGTGTCGCTTACTTGATGCAGCCATCGCAGTCGATGTTGCCCATGTTCTCCTTGATTGTTCTTTCTGAGACGAAGGCAGGGTACTCCGTGTCACACGGCACCTGCATATGCGGACCTGCCCTTTGAGCTAAACCAAAGAGGAGATTAACAGTGAAAAGAGAGAGGAGGAGATAATGAAAAATGGGAATGAAAGAAAGGAGGCAAAGGAGGTCAAATTTGAAGGAAAACTTAAACGACACTGAATAAAAGACTTAAATTATACATGTAAAAAAACTCATCGAGTCATTAAACAGTATTGGAGGCAAACCGCTTAACACGTCAAATCCATGCAAGAAAAAAAAAAAAAGAAAGAAAATGGAACCATTAAAGAAAATAGTGCTTTTGAAGCAGAACAACTCTTTTCTGCTTGAACATGCCAATTTGAGGTATGTGCTCTCCCCAAACATTGCTTGAACACTACTGCCACCCAGAGGATTGAGGAAACTCTACAAGATGGTTGGCAATATCTTCCATTAGCAAACTAATTTATTTAACGCAAGAAAACAGCTCTAAAGCTCAGCTTAGGCACAGAGCGCTTCTCATCTTTATGACAGAGATTTCTAAAGATGGCGGATTATATGTGCGATTAGAACGGAGTGGTTTAATTACAGCGAGCCAGTGGCACGGCATTGTTGTCTGTGCGTGCGTATGTGTGTGTCGCATTAAAACCATATACGAGTATAAACGTCTGGGATTAGCTCAGCTTGAGTAGCTGTGTAGATTTGGTTACAGCCTTGCGAGGTTGTTGTGTTTCAGCCCCGTGTCACAAGCCCTGGTGTCTTTGTTGTAAAAAGATACAGAAAGTGCTGCTAAGACCTGAGGCTAGCCAGCTGTGAAATTGTCTCGAATGCTTGGCGAGTGGCGATGCCCAGCTTCTCTTCATCCAGGATTAAAATGTGCAAGTAAAGCATTTTATGGAACTCTCATTTTGGAGTTCTTTCTCTCTCTCTCTCTCTCTCACTTTCACAAAAATATTTTTGTTGGTTTTGGCTCCAACTAATGTGACACTTTGATGCTGCTTAGTGCAAGTCTCATTCCAAGACAGGGGAATAGTATTCAACACTCCATAAAGCATGAAGAATTACAGCGTTTACTGCTTGTCGGTGAAAATATGAGAATGTGCATATGTTCAAGGAGGAAAACGAGACGTAAAAGCACAAGCAAAGACATAAACCAGAAAAAAAGAGAAATGCATATGTCTGCTTTTATAAAGCAGATATTATTTCTCTCCAAAATCAATATTCAGTATGACTTTAACTTTTTATTACGTAACTTTATGGTAGTTACGTAATACATTTGGATTTGGGTTATTTCTTACCACTGTTTTCACACTGACATTTTTTTAAGGGGTCTTATTATGGAAGCCTAAGTGCAAACAACAAGATGGTGAAGGCAAAGATGCAATGATGTCATTCAACCAATTTATTTTCCTAGAATTTTAACAGAGCTTTTATTTTACTACTTTATGGTAACATGTAAAATACTATTTTTTTATATGGCACATTTCACCGCTAAAAATCATTAAGTGCTTTACAATAAATGAATAAAAGTGCAGGAGAAAAATAACTTCAAATTACATAAACATAAAAAGGCATGCAGATCAAGTGATAAATAAAAAGAAGCTGGTCATAAAAAATGTGTTTTGTAGTTTTTAAGAAATCGGCATTGTCTTGTAAAGACAAGGGAAGCAATTGAAAGCAATATTTTTGCTTCAATATGGATCCGCAAAGCAGTGGCCTCTGCTTAGCTGATCTATGGGCCAGATTTGGAGAGCAAGACTAACAGCTCAGAGCTTCAATGCATAAATCACAAAATTAGACAAAACTCTTAAAGTAGTTAGTAATTAGTAAAGTGGAGTTTTTCAGTTTCCAGTTAGGATTCTTTCAGTAAAGCTTTGGATCATCTGAAGACTCCCAAGGGCTTTATTTGTAAAATCTACAACAGATATAAGAGCTAGCATGAAACTTTTAAATCCACATGAACCAGAAAAAACGCCAAAACTACTGACAACCAAAAAAAACAACAAAAAAGAAACAATTAATTTGTGATTCTGATCAGAATAAATGAAATGTAAAACATTTACATTCTTTTTAATAATGCAATTATGTGTTGTGTTTGTGTACAGGTTGTTTAGAAAGCGTCCAATCTTACCTTTAGCTGTGAGATCAGAGTTCCACCAACTGTATAAGTTGAATTCAACCAGGAATCTGAATATGGAAATGACAGATTAATAATATTCTGAAATGCATGCACATGTTAGTAAATAATAAAAAAAACAACTAATTAATTTGCTACTTATTGCTTCAACATCCCTTTATGCAAGAGCACAAAAAATCACAAATGCTTAGTAAAGTAAAAGTGTTGCAGAATATTCTCTGAGTTCATCCTGCAATTAATGCAGCAAGTCCTGGATGCAAGTTTTGTTTAACTTTAAGAAAATCACACCTTTCTTGCAATACGTCAAGCCAGTTCAGGGTTTATTTTTATTCTTATTTAGCTGCTTGGTAAAAAAAAACTGAAGTAGAGACATCCAATCCCAAGCATCAGATCTTAGAATCATTCAAGGTATTTTAAGTTCATCTTATTGAAGTAACTAAACCCCAACCCAGTACCAGTTGGTGTTCTGCCATCTACCATTTGACATCAGTCATGCTGCATGGCTGCAATTTGTGCTGCTAACTATTAAAAAAAAATCACAACCAACTTTGTTGTCAGTCACTTTTTAAAACTGCACTATAGGATATGCTTAAATATTCTGTTAATTTAACACATCTGTGTTTTCCAAACCAAATAAAATATTTTTGACCCTTTGCGATGAATTGAAATCATGGGCGTAGGTTTGGGTAGGGACGGTAGGGACATGTCCCGACCAATATTCACGGGATATGAAAAAGTCCCGACCAATTTTTGCCATATTGGCTCAAAGAACGTGGATCTACGATCTTTGATTAGCAGCAACAGGCGGTGCGCGGAACGGAAGCTTCTTAGTTTGACATTTATCATGAGCCTCCGAGACCGTGTCGGAACGGTGCTGTCGGGTGGGGGGAGGGGGGGTAAGTTGAATCGTCGGACGTTCTTTGATTAGCTGCAAAAGGCGGCGGCTAGCTGGGCACACGCGTCTCCTTCTGAGTCTCCGAGACCATGTCGCCACCAAAAAAGAAAAGGACAGACATTAGAAGTTATTTCGCTACGTCGGCTGTAAGTACAGTGAGTGGACCCATAAGTTAGATATCTATGCAACATGCATGCAACAAACATTGCAATAATACAGAGAATTTTATTCATGTTTATTTTTTTTGTTAGTGCAATATATTATTTTATTTTATTATTGATTTCTTCTTATCTACAATTGTGTTTGCTGTATCCAGAGGATATTTCTTTTGATCTTACTTGTAACGTTTGCTGAATTTTGTAAAGGAAAAAGTAAAGTGTTCTTGAACTGATCTGCTGAGTATGACTGTATCTGGTTGTATACACAAGATGTATGATATGGTTATGGTTGGGGGGAGGGGTTATTAAGCCAATGTGGTTTCCTCCCCCCCCTTCTCAAAAATGTTCGGTGCTCTTGGGCATTTCACTGTGCTGCCGGGGGGTCAAGGTCCCCACCAAGGTCCCCACCAAAACTTAGACCGAACCTACGCCCTTGATTGAAATGTCTGTATTAGTGCAAGACTTGCTGTTCTTTTAAGGGTAGCACAAGTAGAGCTATGTTCGGAGCTAAGTGCTAAGCTTATAAAACAGGAGAGCAATCTTTTGTGTTGTAAAAATGTGATTGACTGGAATTGCTGTGACCTTTGCTAAGATCTGAATTACCAGAGATGTCTCAAAACCGAAGAGTTGAAAAACAGAGATCAAATGCAGTGTGTTATTTTTCACTTTAAAGCCACTGAGTTTTTTAAGTGTAGATGGCAATCAATTTTTTATTAATTTGGACTGGAAAAAACCAGCAAAATTGAAAAAAAGAAAAAAAGAAAGTGCAGTGGATAGCAGTTTTTTTAACATCTCATTTAAAATACTTATTTTAAACTAGTCCTAAATTTTAAGCATAATGAGTACTGAAAATTGTACTACCTAATTGACTAGGACCAAGAACAAATACCAAAAATCATTGCATATGCCACAAACAGATGGATGATTTTTTTTTTTTTTTTTTTTTTATTGTTTTTTCCCCTTTTTTTTTTTTTTGGTTTAAGCTATAGGTTTTAAAAAA
>NW_015115143.1:13601-57505 GCF_001443285.1 Poecilia latipinna | reverse complement strand
ATTAGACCAAAAAAAATTCCCAAAAATTCAGGGCAATGTAAAAAACTGTAGAGTATTTTTTTTTTTTTTTTTTTTTTTAATGTGTTTTCAGCCTTACTTATTCTTAGGTCTAAGCTATAGGTTGTAGAAATAGGAAATACCTCACATTTATCTCATTTCTCTAATTACTTCTATTGTTAAAACACAAAATGAGTACCGACAACTCTGTACTCCCATGATGCACTGTGGCAGTGACAGACCACCCAGCAGGACTAAACCACAACCACAATGTGGCATCACAGAAATACTCATGGTGCAGGAAACATCAGGTAGCTATTACTGGTTATGATCACAGAGGATCACATCAACGTACATGTGGAGGCCTCCATAAACAAATACACAACAGATATACAGTATACTCACAAACATACAGCTAATCTCAGAGCAGACAGGCCTAAATACAAGACTTCAGAAACCACATATATGCGCAAAGCTTATAGCGTTACCCCATAAACAGACAAGAGGTATTATCCAGTGAGGACTCTTACATGACAAGCTCAGTCAGGATCCACTTTACCGCTGCAAAGAAAGCGAAGTAAGGCTAGAAGAAAAAAAGAGGGAGGGAGTTTAGGGGGAAATGATTGGACACAAGCAATAAATATTGTACTATATGGACTTTACTACAGGGGTAGAACACATAGAGGCTGGAGAATACTCACATCCAGGAGTGTGTGCCCACTGTCGCTACTCTCTGAATGGACCCAACAAAGAGCCTGGTAGTCATACAGTGTGACACTATGGAGACAAATATAGAATAGACAGCAGGACGATGACACAGAGCATCCAAAATAGAATCAGAGAAAACATTTTCCATAGTTCTGTTGAGTTGTCGAGGAATCTTGATTCAGACATTATCTGCAAATACATGCCTGACGGGCGTTTTAGTCTGCTGTGTTGGGGATGGAAGAGAAGATCCCACCTCTGTAATAACGGCTTCACCTACAAATACTACACATGATGGGTGTAGAAAGAATGGAAGCAGCAAAGCAAGTGAAAGCTGAGCACTTCCTCAGAGGTTTGTCAGTGATTTCAGAAAAGTCTGTTTGTGTGGATAATTTGTGGGATATTGGAGGGATATCAGAGGTTTTAAGGGCTTAGTGAACCCAGAGGGGGTAAGATCTAGCTCCGTCTGGAGGAGGTTATTGCTAAGGTTACAAGCCTGTCTTTGAACAATGGATACTCTTTTTAATAGCCTTTGGGAGAGTTCTTACACATGATATACTTGTGTGTGTGAATGGCAGTCTGAACATGTGTGACAACAGAGTGGGGTTCAATATATCTGCCGCCCCAGGCGATGTTGAAACCTCAGTCGCAGTACTAATGATACACAGCCCCAACACGATGCCCAGAACCAATTAGTGATAAGTAAGACCACATGAATTGGTTCATAACTTACTTAAATTAATGTAAAATAGCGAGATTGTATACATCAGTGATTCTCAAAGTCTTGACCTCCATTGATGATATAGTCAGGTAGTTTTTAAGTTTAACAAACGTGTTTAGTTCTGAAGCATTGAATACCGTCATACATAACTGGCACACACCAAGCAACGTGATGTGTTTGAGCGGCAGGACAACAACTCGCATTGTTAACTAGATAAAAAATGAAAACCTACATTTTGTAGGGCTAAATTATCAACAAGTCACATTAAAACCGAGAGACCACAAAGTAACGTTAGCCTAGTAACACAGCAAATATATCCCTGTGCAAAAATCTTGTATGTGTAGAGTAAAACAGTTCTCTAGAAATAAAGTGCAAAGACAGATCAATTTAATCAAAGTGCAGTTAACACTGGAGTTGGTCAAGAAAGACTGTCCAAAAACTAATGGAGAAGAAATATTAAAATAAGAAAATATAGCTTAACGCGCACCGTGATCATCTTTGTTGGTGGTTGGTGAAATCACAAACGATACTGCAGACCATGTAGCACCAATAAAATGTGGTGTAAATTTTACAAAAATACTTTGACAAAACTGAGCGGTAAATTTTAGGAGTTTTTTTTTTTTTTTACAAAGGAATTCAAGTTATTGTATTGAGATTTAATAGATTCATTACATGATTAACTACTTGTTTAGGTTGAACAATGTGGTTACCCTATAGAACTTGGAATTCTTAACAAAATTAAGTGGAAAAAACATACTGTAGGGAAATAATATTTTGTAAGGTAAAACCATACAAAATATGTGTTCATCAGCAGTTGTTGAGGTCCTCTTATGCAGAAATCTGATTGGAATTCATGAAAATATCATCTGAATACTTGCTTTAATTAAACAATTGTTGAAGCAGTAACCTATTTTTTCTAATGTATCAAAAGCATTGATTTTGGCTTATGAATAAGTTCAAGCTGACAGTTTGTGTCAAGCTTAACTAATGAATTTGACATGTACATGTTGTTTCAAACAAGACACAAAACTGACAGATATATTGGATTCATCAGTGTTTAGATCTAAAGGCTCTGTTACTCATCATGCTAACAGAGCCTTTACACAACAAAGTCAACATGACAAAACAAGTCATGTTACTCCTTCAACATACGTCTTCCTCAATCTTCAAAAATCCGTCTCCAACCAACTTTAAGGATTCTGAGAAAGCACTTGTAGGGCCCTTGTTTTTATGGATTGGTCTGTAAACTATTAGCTGTCTGATGTTAAGGGTTCATTTTTATAAACTATGGGCTGGGTTTTGCAATTATGCAATGATTTGCAGTTTTACACAGAGAAATTCCCCCTCACCCACGTCCCATACGTATAAAGGAATGGAGGGTACTGCCCTGCTGCAGGCTTGGGAATGTGGTTGCAAGCTTCAGTGAAATACTAATTTACGCAAAGCTCTGTAACTAGGCAAAGATTTCACAAATTTCACATCATTCCACAACTGATTTATATTACAACTAAAGTTTGCGTGTTTTTGGCTTGTGGGCATCTCTGCTGTGGAACACCAGGGAAGGTGTCCCGGAGCTAAATCTGAAAATACAGATCCCCAAGATAGAGGTTCTTGACAAGAACAGTATGTTTGTCCACATGCTGTTTGTTTGCGAGGATGTGTGTATGGTGTGGAAATGTATGCATTGAACTTTCTCTTAATTCTTTTGTCTCAGGGAATAAAGATTTGCTTTGCCACATGTAGAGCTGTCCACACGAAAAGAGACATGCCCTCATTTTGCAACCTGCCTTTTGATTTTTTTTTTTTTTGCACATGTTTGTACAAATATACATTCACTCACACTTATGCATGTACTCGGGCTTGAACTTCCAAGTGCACACAAATATACACACGCAGACGCACACATGGATTACCGTTTAAAAGAGCCCATCTGCAGCAACTTATTCATTACAGCTCCTTCTGCTTCACCAAAAAAATTTCCAGTCTGAAAAAGAAAGGACAAAAGGTTCTTTAATGAAAAGAGTACTGCCCATCTGCAATAGTTTTAATACAAAATCTAACCATATAAGCAATTATACCATATGCATTGTTTATTATACTCCAGAATTTGAAAGTGCACATTTTGGACCATTTATGGAAACGCCTACCTTGTTTTTCAGGTAGCATCGGTGCTACCTGAAAAACAAGCCGATGAGTTCATCGTTTGAGGTTCTGCTTTTGGTACAACTGATCATTTGTTTTGTAACACATTACCTGCTCTCTTCAATGACTTTTGATGCTTTCACTAACTTCTGTGGCTTTGTATTGTCATATTGGTGCCGACAGATGAATGTTTCTACATCAATTTGTAACTGTAAATTTGAATGTGTATGGAAAAAAATACATTTTTGAACACTGTTATGCTATAGCACCATTCATATTTTACAAATACAATATATTGTACAAACATAATAATCATGTCGTATAAACGTGATGATTATATTCCATAAACATGATAATTATATTGTATAAACATGGTCATTTCAACCAGATGATGGCAATATTATGCTTTCAGTGTATGCACATTAATAGAGGCTAATCTAAAGTAGTTGGTCAAGTTTTATTTCACGGTTGGTTGGAGGCATGTAGAGATGCTGATGCTGCTGAGCAACGTGGATGAAGTCATTATTAGCATGCACACTCTGAGAACTGCACAGAAGGAAAAATCAGTTTGATTCTCTTCTCGAACCTTCCTCATTGACCATCCTCTAACTCCTCATAGGAGAGTTATGGGAGGCTTCATAGTTTTTCCACTTTAAATGTGTTCAACATAGATGTGTTATTACTCAGAGTACAATCAAATATCTGTTTTTTTTTCTCCCCATTTGTGTAGAACAGAGATAAAAGGAGGCAGCTCATGCAACGCATTTATTTAAACCCTAATTTCATGTGGCATATAGATTCACGCAATGTGGTTTCTGTAGGAATCGAGACAACGAGCAGTCCATATTTTCAGCCAGGCATTCCTCACCACATGTATCCCAAATTAACTCGATATGCCAGCTTCTTCCTTCTGTTGAGTTTCATTGTCAGTGCAACCTAAAGGCATACTACTGCCAACATCTGGAGGAAATTATCACATTAATTCAAAAAAAGATCATATTCACACAATGTATTGTTACATTTATACAATATAATTATGATTGTAAAATATATTTCCATGTTTGTACAGAATAATTATCATAACATGTTCAAAAACTTATTTTTTTTTTTTTTTTCCATGACAGCAATACACTTCTGGAAATGAGAGTTAGTTCAAACAAATTAATTTTATTTATTATGATTTTATCTTACAGTTGCTTCAAAGTAAATTATACAACAGTCACTAATAGGTTTCTATTACAAAGGAACCAATCTACAAACCAACTACCTTTTTGTGATTAGTGTTATTAAAATTAGGTATTAGCCCTTTAAATTTTAGACACAATTAAAATATCAGGGTTTGCTCATTTGTTTGGAGGAAAAATAATTAAAAGTAGATTAAGTGTGACAGCCCAGGTGCGTGTGTTAAATGAACGCTTTGCTAAAGCTGAGTTTGACTCAATGTCAGAATTCGATTTAACTCGCATTTGTGAAGACAGGGTTTCTACCTGCACCGGAGTCAACATTCCTCCTAAAGCGACCACCTTGCCATGCAAAGGTTCCTCAGAGAAAATATTATCCAGGATTTCATCGGCATCAATTTTATATGCAATTTATGTTAAATGTATTTCCACTTGAGTTTTTTGGCCACAACAATCACAAAAACATTGCAATGTCCTGGAGGGACTAACTTTTCTTTAAATGGCCTCTTGGCCAGATCATGTGCATAAATAATAATGTTATTAATTATTATTAATTAATTAATTGTTATTCGTTTTAACTGGTGTGTTTTAATCACCTAAATAAGAATAAAGGCCACATACCAAAGCGTGTACATTCAGAGCAACATGTAAAAAGTTTAAAACACCCTGAACCAAGAAACTTGCATGGCGAGAACATACATTCAAAATACATCAGGACTAAACAGTAGATAATAACTTTTAATAAATCATGATTGAATTAAAAAGATAAGAAAAGTTTAAGCATATGAACACAAAGGCGGGTGCAGAAAAAGGACATGCAGGGGAAGAGAAGGGCAATGACAGCCAGCGGACATGCTTCGGATGAGCCAGAGTCAGAATGACAGCATGTCTGGTGACAGCTAAGCAGAAGGTACATGCTCAACCAGCACTTTGAGAGAGAGAGAGCGAGAGCAGACTGTGCAACAGCATCAAAAACGAGATGCGTGCTTGTATGTCTCACCAGTGTGTAGTCTTCTGCTACAAGAATGAAGCCATTGTTGTCAATGAGGTAGCAGTTGATGTGCTGTCAATTAGAAAACATAGTTTAGGGCAGAGTCATCGCACAAAAGATCATGGACTGAGAAGAGGAAAAATGTCTGACCTCATCATCACAGCTTATGGAGCATTTCCCATCTAATGCTGCACACTGCAAAAAAACAAAAAAAAACAAAAAAAAAACACAAACAAAATATATTTATTCATTTAAGGTGAGGAAAATTACTCTGGTAAAAATGTGTGAATGAGTGATGATTGTCATCTGTTAAAAATGCAACAAGAAATTTAAGTTTAACTGACTTTGCAAGCTGTCATATGTTGTAGGTATGACTTATTAGACAAACGCAGTTCTAATAAATGCCCAGATGTGCTTGTTCTGCATATCAAACCAAATCAAGCAAAGCAGGAAAGCTGCTGAATACTGCAGTTTGACTCTTAAGAGGAAGAAAGTATCTCAGTCTGATTCACACATCTGAATTCAAGCAAACCAGCAGAGGGTGCTGTTCCAGGTACATAAAAATAAAAGAGTTCTTGCAAGAGGACAGAGTAGATGGAACATTGTTTTTAAGAAATCCTCCTGTTTTTCTGTACTTAATTACTGTGTGGAAGTACTAACCTAATCTTCTAAACCAGAGCACTGCTTGCATTTACTGCTATATCTCAGTGTTTTATTCGTAGGGAAATTAGTTAAAGTGCTTTGAACAGTGCTCATTCTGCTTCACCCACTATTTAGGTAAAAAAAAAAAAACAAACCCTGATGTTGTGATAAATTCATTGCCAGTAAAAAAGGTTACATAACTGGCTCATTGTAGCAACAAGTTCAGTAAGAAGCAGTGACGGCAACGTTTCTAGCTCAAATATGAGTTCATAAATTGAAGATTTAAAGGCATATTTTGTAGTAACAAAGAGTAAGGAATGACAAATGGTGTCTGACACCTAACAAAGCAACTATCTACTCAGAGATGATAAAAAAACAAACTCTGCTGAGCCCAGAGTGCCTGTAATTTCACACTGTGAGTGGCAAAAATACAAGTATTTCAAAAAGTAAAAGTAGCAATGCAGCATTCAGGTATAATCTGCATTTTATGCCGTATTGGAAATGCTCCACATTACCACACATGCATCAGAGGATGTGTTTTGTAATTTTGATTATGGAAGAAACTAATAAGCTGTCAGGGTTTTAGCTTGAAAATAAATAGGCCTGCATGATCTCTGGAAAACAGCCATCCGCTGAAATAAGAACTTTTGAAAAATTACTCATCCCTCAACATTTTATATTGAAGCAATGAACACAATGTTTCAGATTTTTTTTTAGATCACATCACTTCAGCATCAGACATTTATTTACATTGTCACTGCTTTTTTAAGTAGTGAACATTTATCAATGACTCCACATAGCAATGAATCCATTGCATTAATATTGTATTTTAAGTGACTTTTGAGTGTTTCATTTGTTTGTCTGTTGTACTCATTTAGATACATTTTTCACTTGACTGACGTTAAGAAATTCTTAATTTTCGCCAAACTGAGACCCGGTCCACGCGGAGACGAGTTTAGGTGTAACTGCCGAAGTAACTCAGGCCGAGTATCCACACAGATTTGGCATCTTCACAGACCAGAATTGATCATGTTTGAAACCAGGTTCCAGAGTGGATACATTTTAGATCCACTCTGGATGTGGCTTTCATGCGAGCCACATTTTTTTTTTAAATGATGAGGTTGGTTAAAATAAAATAAAAAATCGACCTTATTGTCTCTCTCTATTCTGCATTTGCCTCACTCTTACAAATAGCAAAAATGACATCACTCAGGCCAATCAGTGTTAAAGCACCACAGATTGGCCCGGCATAGCTGCTTCATCATTTTCTGTGGCGCTGCATCCTGTTTTGTGGATGCAAATTTTTTTCTTTATTGTTTATAAATGCTCCACTCCTTGTGAACCGGGCCTGACACTATGTTGAATGTTGTCTCCTGCAGTAAGTCAACTGATGGACAGATGAAAGGACAGACAGTCAGTCAGAACTGAATATTAATATGATAATAAAAAGAGGTGATCATAGAAAAAGAAGACAGAAATTTGGAAAAGAAAGATTAGAATTTAGAGGAAAACAAGAACCTGCTAGTTTTTACTCTGTGTTTTTGGTTTATGTTCTTAGATTTGAAAACGTGTTTGTACTTCAATCATGGGATGAGCATCATGTCAGTAGGTACCTGTCTGCTGGCTGTCCAAAATTTTCTCTGGAAAAACTCCAACTTCATCTGGATGCCAACAGCTGAAAGAGATGCAAAACGATAAATTAAAGTTAAAATCACAAAAAAAGCATTAAGAACATAGTATGAATGCAATATAACATGCAAACCAAAAAAAGAAAAAAAAATAGTGAACAAACACTTGCTTCCTAACTTGGACCAAATGGACAAGTGGACTGCAAATTACCAATATGTTAGCATATTTTCCTGGATTTGGTCAAATTGTTATGTGTAAGTTCTTCATATGAGGTTAGTTATTACTATTGTTAGTTATAGTTTGTTGTGAAATATGACACATTGCTCAGATTTTGCTGCAAAAGAAGAGATACATTTGCAACAGGCAGAATCTATTACTTTCTCTGACAAAGATTTATTTCAATAGCAGATTTGATAGGATAAATGGAAAAACCTTACTAAAATAAAAATAAACAGGATTTAAAATGCAGTCATTGGCTATATGATGCCAACATTTATAATTTGAGAAACTTTACAGATACTTTGGAGATGAATTATTGCCATAAGCAGGGACGATCAATTTGTTATTTTGGTAAAACTGCTGTAGAAACAGCAATTGCCACTCTCTCCACTCAGAGACAAAAATGAAAAGAGGAAACTAAGCAAATTAAAATAGATTGTTGCATTCACATGGATTGTCATCAGTAAAACACAACAGTGATTTAATCTGTCCTATTTGAGTGGTCAGTATGGATAGAAGAATGCCATTTGTGAAAATGACAGCAAGGTACTTGAAGTCCTTTCCTTAAGGCAAAGACTGAATTGCAACTAGAATTTTTCCTCCGTATATTCCAGTTAGCCAAGTTTTAAAAAAAAAGCTGACAATATTATTCATTACTGATTCCAACACAACCGGAGGTCTTCTACAAAAAGAGCTTGACTGAATGCTGAACTCCCACCTTAATAACGAACACATGTAGCAACTTCTGAATGCTGTCGGTGCCAAATTTTGGAATTTGGCACCGACAGCATTCAATACTTTATGCATTCAGATGAACAAATAGAGTTCCAGTCTCTGGCAGACATGCTTTAAAAACCCTGAATGGAATTCAGATCTAGATAAAACCTGAAGGAGACTTTTACTTACATCAGAGAGGTAAATCCCTTCACAGCTTGTTACAGTATGTATGACATTTAAGGTTAAATAAACTTTGGGTGAAACAATCAACAGATCTATTTGCATTCTTCAGGCTGACCATTTTCACAATAAAAAAACAAGCTTAAAATGTGTTTTCACTTCCCAGTGTACCGACGACGTAATTGTGCGAATGTTTTCACGTGGTGTGGTGCTACTGTGACCCATTTTAGCTCTTGCCCATAGGAACAGGTGCAGATTATCCCATCCTAAGCTTTGCCAGATCCTTTGGGCAGCCCACCATCTCTACACCCACATGAAAAACCCGGGAGGAGAGGCTAATTTAAGATGCTGGGCAAGAGGAATGGAAACATGAGAGATGGAAAAAGGTAGAGCTTGATAAGAAGGACTACAGACACCGAGTCGTCAGACAGGAAAACGGTGAATTCTTGCAATCTATTCCACGTGGCATTTGAAGTGAAGAAACAACACATTCATTAAGGAAATAAATTAATGGTTGGAGCATAAATCTACAACAGTAGCTTCAGGGCTTCGTTCTGTGCGATGGCGGTAATAACAACACTGATATTTAGAATGCACAGGGATGACAATTCAACACAAAAGCTCAAATCCATTCCACTAAGACACGGAAATTATTTTTGTTCCACGTATGAACATTTAATTTCCCTATGTATGACTGATTTAAGAACCTGAAAGTATTTAGGCGCTGAGCTGGGTTTATGAGCATAAAGATGAAGAGACAGAAAATCCATCCTAAATCCATCCCATCACCAATCTCCAATCAGTTCTGTCCCAGGCAGGGGGGATGACAACTGGTTTGCAGCCTACTGATTTAGGAATCTAGTAAGGATAGAATAAATGTACTACAGCACCGTACAAATGCTTTCAAACCCTTTGCACTTATTCACATTTTATTAGTTTAAAAGCAAATAGAGCAAACCATTTTAATAATTGTGAAATAAATTAATAAAATGTGATGGGGTTTTGTTGTACAACCCCCACCCCCTCTCCTGAAAAGTGTGGATTGAATTTCTATTCAGCTCAACTGACTCAATGCTTTGGATGACAGTCTACGGTCTTTTCTGCATGGAGTTTGCATGTTCTCCCTGTGCATACATATGCTCTCTCTGGGTACTTCGGCTTTCTCTCACAGTTCAAAAATAGAACTTTACGTCTTGCAGAACACACACAAAAGATTTGCACACATTTGTAATGGAAATGCAGCTATTGTCAGTCTATTCTCTATATGTTTATACACATTTTAAAACTACTGGAAAGATCATTGCTCAAGTCTAATATGTCCTCTTGTGTTCCATTTGTAAGTTATTTTTACAGATGGGGAAGGAAGCAAATAGTAGACCCACAACAAGCAGCAGAACAGAACAGGATGTTGTCAAACAGAAGGGCAAATACCCAGAAACCAGAGTGAGCTAGCAAGCATCAAAACAGCTTAATATCAACTAGGATTTGTGCAGTAACATCAGCCTAACAGTCAATCTCTTAATGAGCAATGAAAAGGAAAAAAAAAGTAAAGCAAAAATCCAAGAACATTTATTGCAGCTTCCCAATGTCGAACTGTATGTGTGCACCAACATGTGCATTTGTGCAAGCTGCGTTGCTGTGCTGAGGGCGTGTTCTGCCAGCCCCTCTGCCCACGGCTTATGCATAATATTATCAAAGCGTGCCACAGCAATAGGCATTGTGAATTTAAGTGCATGAGTATTTTTATTGCCTCGCTGCATTCCCAATCTAATTTTGTCTTGTTCAGTTCTTGCCAGAGTAACAGGAGGTGCAACATGGATGTTGGTGAATGTGTTTGTGCTATGATTTAGGAGGCACAGCTGTCCAGAGGGAGATGACACACCATCATATACACCAATGCAACTGGGGATAGAGGAGGAGGGGTGAGGGGTGACGAGTGAGCAAAACAGAGAGAAAGACAGACAGGGCCAAGTGCTGATTTGGTGTCAATAGAACAACAAATTCTAGTCATGAGAAATGGCAACGTACTAAGAACAGCAAACACTATGAACAAAATCATTCAGGAAGCCATGTGAGGATTTGGGAGATAGTAAGAGAGCAACAAAAGGAGAGATAGAGAGAGCAAGAGAGATAGACAAGAAGAGAGCGAGGGAGAGAGAGGAAGAGCTCCGAACTCGAGTGATTTCCAGACTGGCTGGCAGTGAGCTAGCGCTCTGATCTGCCTGCTCTGATGGGGTTTCATGCCCTCGCAGGCACTGCTGGGAAACCTGAGGGCAACGCTGGTTTCTCCCGCTTTTCTTTTTGCTCTCCAATTCCCACCCATTGACCAGACCAACCGAATGAGAGCCGGGACCAGACGATCTCAATCTCAATGACGACAAATGGACCCTACACCATTGAGACTCACTGCAATACCAAAAGGGAGCTAAAAGAACCCTGAACACAACACGGCCCAGAAACTGGCAGAAATGAGAGGTAGGATCTCCATTGTTGCTGTTTTGTGAGTGTAATTTCTATGTGGGTGTGCAAGGGTTATGAGGCATTAATCAGGATTTGTAACTTAAATTAAAAATTATAATCACTTTTCCACACTAACTGCTTCATATCAGGTCAGCATTGATTCTTTTTTTACACGTTGCAATTAGCGTGATATTGACAGTTGAGGTTATTCACAGTTGCAACTGTTATGGGTAATGTGGGCATGTCGTTACAGACTTCTTGTTATCGGCTTTATCATGAAGGGACACAACAGCAAAAAGCCAGTCCTTTGTATTGACCTCATTTCATAACTCCTGTTATACTGCCCATCTTGGCTCATGCCATGTCTATATGTACACTTGAGAGTTTGTTTTTCAACTAATGCACAATAAAAAGCCCTTGTAATTACATTTCTTTATGTACATGCTATGAAGACCAAATGACCCAAATGACCTAAAAGATTCCCAGTCAACACAAGAAGCGAACTTCTTGTGTTGAACTTGACAGGAAATCTGCAATGCTTGCTGGGGGAATTAAGAGAAATGTAAAAGTACCGGTACTTGTTTTGTAACATATTTCTTCAAGTTCAAAGAAGAGTTGTGGTTTCCGTGGCCCAGGTGCTTCAAAGAGCAGACTGTGCAGTAAATAGGTGTCATTTAATCCATTCATTCCCAAGCTGGGGGTCACGACCCCAAGAGGGTGTTTAGATCATTTCTGGAGGCTGCTAAATGGTTGTAGAAATGAATAAAAATTCATGCCACAATGAAATCACTTTTGTTTTTACACTGAGGAGGGGTTTATATGTTATAGTGCTTGTGCAAGTGATTTTATATGCGAATTTAAAAGCATGTTTGCTGATAACCCACACACTCCGCTCACGCAGCAAATGAAAAAAAGAGACACAAACAAAGCAAACTTTGCCATCTATCAGAAGACCAGACCACGGATTATTCCAACTGAGTACACAGTTTTGAGGGGTCAGTAAAGGGTCACAAACAGAAACACGACCGCTGGGTTACAAATGAAATGGGTGTGAGAAGGAGAACTTGTTTCATAATGTGTGAGTAGAAAAAGTATTGACTTCTGAATAGCTTTACAGTGGTTTCATCATCACGGACGAGTCAACGGCAATCTTGCCGGCCTATACAGAAAAAAAAAACAGAGACAAATTTAAGGAATCACCATGAATTCCCACTTACAAAACATTTATTGGAATTAGTAAGAGGAAACATTTATCAAAATGATTTAGTAATTTGATAAATAATAACAGACATGGCACAATTTTTCTACCTATGCAACAGCTATGATGCAACTTATGAGCAAGCTACACTCATAGACTTGGGTCCGAGCTTCATTTCATTGAGCCTCCAGCTAGTCAAGCCAATGCTATAAATAATGCTGTTATGTTCCAGAAGGAATGGACATGTGAAGTTATCTCAAAGGGAATCAGACACCCAGTATGTGCTGCGTATAGATTTGTGTGTGGGTGAGGGGTTATGAAGCTTTGGTGAAGTTACCAGGGGTCACAGTATAAGGGGGCGGGAGGGGAGGTGTTATTGCTAAGAACTGGTGGTGCGCATTAGTTATAAGTTTAATTTAAAAACAAAATCATCTGGATAAAAGCAAAGTAAAGTAGGAATAAAATAAATGTGAGAGTGACCACGGACATGGGAAACTTTGAAACTATGGTAGTTAATTACGCATACCAGTACGTGGGAGCAATGAAATTGAAACCATAAATTAAATTCAAATTAGATAAAAGTAGTACGCACTCACGTGGCGTTGTAATGTCTCGTTCCTGTGTCTCCACAGTGATTTTGGTGTGTGCACTCCTCTCCTCCCTGCCTTTGTCACATGCCTGTCCAAAGGAGTGCAGCTGCAACAGCAACACTAAAGTGGTGGACTGTCGGGGTCGAGGCCTCTATGACATCCCTCGGAGACTACATCCAGACACACAGGAACTGTATCTTCAAGATAACCGTATCAGGGGACTAGGATCGGTGGCTTTCAGGGAAATACCTCTTGTCCGCATTCTCGATCTGTCTAATAACTCTATAACATCTATTTCACCAACTGCTCTGCAAGGTCTGAGGACTCTGCAGCGCCTCAGTCTGGCATACAACGGCATCAGAGACCTTGACAAACGGCTGCTTGGGCCTATTCGCTCACTTTCCCATCTTGACCTCTCACACAACAGGTTAAGTATAGATGCTTGAAACTGTCACACCATCACGAGCATCATTGGAAAACTAAAGAATAAAAAGGAAAAGCAATTGCAATAATTTAACCTAAATAAAATTTTACCTAAATTTTATTTAGGTTATTTAGATTACATTAGGTTTTAGTGACTAAAAACCTACACAATTCACACTACGTGAAATAATTACACATTTCTTCAAGAGGAATTTCGAGATCATTGAGAATAATAAGAGATTCAAGTGTCTGGAAATTAATCTTTTAAAGCCTTTTTCAAACATGTAAGACAAAAGGAACAGAGGTCTTTCAAACTCTGGGAATATTTTTGAACATGAAATGATTTGAAATGCAAGCCTTTGCAATAAAAAGCATCATTCACACTTGATTCTAGATACATAATAAAAAGCCGCACAAGGTGCAACAGTTAGCCAGAGAGCTTGCAAAGCTAAATGTGGCAAGAGATGTGCAGCACAGTCTTTTCAATACAGAAAAAGTATAAAAATAAACAATAACACCATTGTGACAAGAGGTAGAAATGTGTATATTAAGGGATTTTTTTAACACTTACACAATTTGAGGTAACAGTGAAATATGAGAACAAGAGTCAACTTTGAGTTCAACATGAATTTCAATTTATCAGAGATTACCACAAAAGCTTCCTTTAATCTGATTCTCTTACTATGTCTCTTTTGTTAGTCTGTGGGGTTTGCCAGGAGTCATGGGAGACAGTCTGAAAAACCTCAGCTACCTGGGCTTAGCAAACAACAGACTAACAAGATTGGATCGCTCGCTGTTGGACACCATGACCCACCTGGACAGCATAACGCTACGAAACAACCCCTGGAGGTGTGACTGCCAGCTTATTGGCCTCAAACTCTGGCTGGAGACCTACCTCTTTAAAGGTTAGACCATCAGGAATTTTATTCACACAGGAATCCAGATTAACAGGGAGATATCTGCCACAGGTTTAATGTTCTTATATCACAAGTTTCCCATGATGGAATTTCTGTGAAATCAAGTCAAATTTTTAATATGGCACTTCTGTCCTCCCTCGTTTTGTTACTGATCCTCACATTGAGTGGCTATAGCAAAAGTCCACAGCAAATGTCTGAAAGGCAGCGAAAGAATGACTTTTATCAGTGTCTCAGCTGCTGAGGGCGTTTCCCCAGGTGGTTTGACCTCTAGACACTGAGGAGTATATTTTATTCTGATCCATCTTTTTACACAAAGATATTCCAGCAACGGTTGGGTAGAAACAACGTACAAACATGGAGAAATGCAACTTCTCTTACCTGGAAATATACAAAATATGTATTATTTGAATATAAGTTATGTTCTGTTATTGTAGGTCATTCTCTTCTGCTCCCTTTGAATCTTGCTTTTATCAGTGGGCTACAGTGAAAAGCACAAACTAGAGATTTATTTTTTACCCTTTTTTGTTACGTGTAGCATGCTAATAATACATTTACTAGCAAGTTTTATGTAATAATGCTTCAAGTAAATATAATATTTACAGCTGAATGCTCCTCATTTAGGTTCTTCATGCATGAAGGAGAATCTCCAGTAAATTCTCTGGTTTGTTAAGTCAGATAAAGCACATATCAGCAACCCGTATAATTTCCCATGCTAGACCAAACGCAGCAGGCATTGGATAACAAAATTACCACTCTGCAGTGAAGCCAAGGCATTCATGGAGTTAGATAGTCCGCCTACATGTCCATGATACTCTGACATAAATGTTTTCTTGCGAGATGAAAATTCTATTTAGTGCAAAACAACACAATGGACCCAGATTTAAGTAAGCATGCAGACGCAAAGCTAGTGGATAATTAAGTTGACAGAATTGGAAGTGTGTGCCAAAGGTTACTGGATTTGAAAAGAAACTAGAGGCTAACTGATGAACTCCTGATTTGATTCCTTTTGTGGAAGAACCAATTTCTTTGGATCTTGTGATCCAGAAGAGAGAACTCTTTAGATGTCATATATTTAACATGCTTCTTAACACAGAGGAAGTTGGTCTTCAACATAAATTCTACAATCATCATTAAAGGGAAATTGTGTGACATTTCCTGAGTAGAAATGACAACACATTCTTTCACGGTTTTATTTTGATTTTCTTCACCTGTTTCTCCTTACTCTCAAGGTGGAGTTGTGGATGAAGTTCTTTGCGCTCAACCAGAAGAAAAGAAGGACAAAGACTTGCAAAAAATTCCTTATCAGCTGTTCCATGCCTGTATGACCACAAGCTACCATTACCTGTTTGCCAACATACACCACCTAGAGTCTGAGAAGCTACTGAGAGGCCACGTCCATGGCAACCATGCCCATCCCTCCAGCCACTCTCTCCATGTCCCCATGGCGATAGGTGAGGGTTTTGGTGTTGGAGGTGGAGCGGGAGCAGGAGGAGGAGGAGGGGCAGGAGGCATGGCAGAGTGTGAAACTAAGCAGAAGCATCGACCTGTCAACCTCCGCCATGCCATTGCCACAGTGATCATCACAGGTGTTGTGTGTGGGATTGTGTGTCTGATGATGCTGGCTGCAGCAGTGTATGGATGTGCTTATGCGGCAATCATGGCCAAATATCAGCGAGAGTTGAAGAAGAATGAGGAGCTGGCTGCAGCACAGGGGGCCGATCATGCTACTGCAGATGAAAAGGAACCACTGGAAAATGCTATTGCCTAAGAGGTGGTAAAGTTTTCCCTGGACTCTATAAGCCTCTTCCCTTTAACCTAATTATCTCTGGATGCCATGTTTGGGTTTGTACATGTGTGCAAAGAGTGAGAATTTTTTTTTTTTTAATTTTTGCATAAATGTACCTAACATTTGAGACTCGGGTAGCTACATTTCACAGGTATTTGACTATGCACTGATAAGAAGACTATCTTCCACTTTAAGCAGATTTCAGAAGCTGAATTCAACAATATACATTTTGTTTTATCTAAAAAAAAAAAAAAGAAAAAAAGCATATCAATGACAGAAGAAATCAAATATATATTTATAAGTGTGTACTTGTAGGTATTTGTAATGTAACAATTTGGTATTTTTAGAAAGAATTATAGATTTTATCTGTTTTTTTTTGTTACTGCTAATCATTTTGAGTTTGTTTTTGACTCATAGTGAACCATATTAGGCAGCTGTTGTCAGTCATGTCCTCATCTATTTGTATCAGTGATGTGCATTTAAAAAAAAAAAAGATGAGCCTGTGACTTAACTTGTGCTTGAGAGAGTGTGTGTGTCTTTGTACATGTGTTTACAGAAAGATGTGTCAGATTACAGAACATTTTAAGTGTCTGTGCCTAGGAATGCTAAAAAGGTTTTGTGAAGGAAATATATTTTTGAAAGGATACTTTCCTGTCAAAATGGGGAATTCGTTGAAGCAATAATGAAACAAACTAAAATGAAAAGAACTTAGACTCAGCCTTTTTGTATGTATTTTATGGGTTCATAAAAAAAGAAAAAAAAAGAAAAAGAAAAAAATAAATTAAAAAAAGACCGCTGCACAAATGACGTTTACACATGCAAGTACAATTTTTCCAATCAGTCTTGTTTGTAACATATTACTAGTTACACAATGTTAAACATTTCCTTCAGTATGTAGTAAATATAATAAAGGAAAACATCGTTCCTGATTACTTTATGAACACTGACTATCAATTTCAAAAGGTCTGTGTCCGCAAGAGTGAAAAGGAACTATAATAGAACGAGATTTTGTGCAAAGAAATCCAAGAACTTCCAGATAGTATTCATTGTAGTCTGGTAAGATGTTGTCATGGTACAGTAACCTTGAGTTCACAGTGTGTAAAAATTTATATTGAAAGTTTTTTATATGATTATTATGGTTGTATCGACAACTTTGATTTATTGACATTTTCATGCTAATAAATACACAAGTAAAATTAAGAATAAACACTAAGGAGTAATTTTAACGTAGGTATGTTTATTGTATAAAATATGACAAAGTTTCATTATTTTTGCATTTTATGAAGTTACATTGGGAATAAAACTACCTGATATTAGCTGGTTGATTAGTCTGGCTGTTCACTCAGGCATTTATCCTGTTAAAAAAAAAAAAAAAAAAAATCCCACAAATGTAGTTTCAAAGCAGAACTGTTAAAAAAGGTTAGCTGAAATCTTTGAAAAGGTTCTCTGAAGTTATTGATGGTATTTGTTCTTTTACCTTTAGTAGAAATATAACGATAGCAGGCAAACAAGCAAGCACATTATCTGTTTAAGCTTACTTTATCTGCTTAAAACAACTCAAACTGAACTGTTAAGGTAAGGTAAGGTAACTTTATTTATACAGTACATTTTCAGCAACAAGGCAATTCAAAATGCATTGTTAGTGAATATTAGCAGTCTGCAATTTCACAGTAATTGGTGGCATCCATTAGTTTCCATGTTCTTTACAGCCAGAATGTTTTTTAATTACGTACACTGCACATATAGGGAATTTCAAACTATAAAAATGTCATAGTATAATTTCTTTTAAGTTTTTAAAATGGAATTGTTTAAATCATTGGGGTAGCTTGACACTGGTAGGCCCATGCTACTTTTGTTGAAATGCCTGCTTTGTGTGATGCAAAAATATTCCAAATTATTATTATTATTTTTACTTTTCCCACAAATAATGCAACATCCTTTTGAGTTTAACTGTAACAGACAAATCTATAGCACACATTCATATTCATTAAATTAAGACATTATTATAGGTCATTAATCTAACAAGAGAAACATGTTAGAAGACAATATAAGTTAGATTTTCTTTACTTGCATCTAGTGCGTTTTGTGCATACTGACTTGTTCAGAGAGAAGATTCATGTAATTAACAGCATTTTAACTCACTGTGTGTTCACTCGGTGTAGTAGAACAGCACATTGAGGTACACAGATGCCATCGGTGTTCATGCCTGACCTGAGTCGTACGGTTCTGTGTATTTCACGGTAGCGGCTTCACTGCACGTGGCCTGGGATGTGACCACAAACACTGACGCACACACAAACTGACATGCTGGCGTAAACGGGTATGTACGCACACGCACGGCGACATTGTTACTCCAGTGATGTCTGCAGGGCCAGTGGCATGTGACGTCACTGGCCTGTCCTGTTAAGTTAGCGTGTTGGCGTATTTACAAGTCTGCAGCTCAGTGGAGCGCAGGGCAGTGAAAACTGGCCCTAACCGGCTTATGCTAAATTTGCATTCTAGCCTACATCTCGCCCCCATATCTGATACTCTTATATAAAATCATCCTTACAGACATACACAGATAGGACAAGCGTGATCATCATTACTGCACATCAGCACCCACTGCAACAATAGGATCCACCTAAATTCTTCTGACTGATTAGTCATTTGTTTTGCTGCTCAGAAGGATTTGAGTAAATGCTATTATGCTGAATGAACAGCGATGAAATGAGCAGGGTCAAATTATTCTGTGGGCTGGTGCAAACCGTGGGCTGCCTGTGCATCACTGTGCTCAAACCCTATTGCATAGTCATGCACAAACACATACTGGGTGTGTATGCAGTGGCACTACACAGACTCTCCCATCGTTGTCCTTCTGCTCCAGTGGTTTCCCCCAGGCAAAGACTACCCACAATGCACTGCTTTCAAGTCAACGTATCCAGGCACCGTGAAATAATTTTCTCTTTCTCTGCCCTTTTCCTTCTTCTCTTATTTTATCTTTGAATTTCATAAAGATCATCCTCCTCTTTCCTTCCATCGTCATGTCTTTCCACTTTTAAGATACATTCCTGCAGTTCTACTTGACCTCAGAGGTTAACCGCGTACATACAGATATCATTTGAAGATGCATTATGGATACAAGTCAAAATTAATCTTGTGTTCTGATACCTTCCCTATGGCTTGAGCAATAGAAAGTATAACAAATTCAAACTTGTAAGTGATTGTAAGTTTCAGATTTTCCAATTTGAAAATTTTTTTGAAGCACAGGATTTTAACCTCCACATGCAATTGTGAAAGAAAATAATTTAGATGTCATCTAAACTATTAGAAATAATCTAAATTATTTTGTGATCCTGATCACAAAATAATTTAGATTATTTCATAAACAACAAACTCAAGATGGTGGAGGCGATGAAATGCAAACAACTTATTACTTATCATTAAAACTACACATACCTTATTATTTGTAATTACAATTTACCTAATTCGACACTTGAGACAGCTGCCTCCACATTCATGCTGTGAATGCGGAGGCTCACCTGCAATCCAGACTTACCTGCCTCACGTTTAGATTTCTCTTGAATACAGAATTTTAAACGTGGCGAGAAACAACTTTTATTCTCTCTTCATAACTACTTTGCTACTTTCAAGATATTTACAGATCTCACCATCTTCTCTGAAAATACTCAGCCTTACAGCACAATGAAAACAGAGTTTACAATACCTCTTGGAATAATTTTATGACAATCTCTGTAGAAGAGTTTAGGAATATTAATGAGCTATGAAGCAAGAAGTCTTTAAAAAAACAACTTTATGCTGTTCTGTTATTGATATGGATAGTGTATCTTTAGAAATTCCTTTGTTTGTCTTGCGAGTTACTCCAGTCTGATTTTTTTTTTTTTTGCTCTAAGCCTCAGTTTTTATTACTTATAAATGAGATTTTATAAAAGTGAACTACAACTGGTGCACAAAACGTATTTCAGAGAGGCTGTTTTTTTTAATTAAGGTAATTATTTAGGTATATTCAGCTAAATACTTCAATTTATTTGCTTTGTCTTACATGAAACAAATGTAAAATGGGACAAAGACTGCACAACCCTGACAAATGGACATTCACTTAAATATAATTGTGGGTGTATCCATGGCATTTGAGACATATCTCAACCTTTTGTTGCCTACATAAAATACAAATAAATCACTAAAGGCCCAAAAATGATATGATATTCAGACCAGAGATGAATCACTATGAACCTATGTGAACCTCTAACTCTAATCATAGTTACTGAGTTGACATTCTGAATTAACTTGTGGCTGGCATACAAGATTAACACAAACACCAGATATACATATTTTACATATACAATATTTAGATATTTTATGCATGTTGGTGCATGCTTTTGTGTGCTACTGTGCTATGTACTGTGCAGTGCACTACAACGGATGCAATTGGACACATGAAAACACACGGAAAGCCAGAACATGTGGGCTGCAAGTGTTTCAGAGGAAAATAAGCAGGGGGGAGGACAACTGTAGAGCAGGAATATAAAGCACAGCAGTGTGAAGAAGAGAATACCGCAGTCTCTGTCAGCGTTGAAGAGTGTTTGTGTAAGAGAGACAGAGAGAAAGAAGCACTTGAATTTCCACTTACCAGCAGCTATGGGGGATTTCCTCTCATCCAGAAGCTGAATGGCAGTACTGGCCAATACAACACTCATGTTTTCTGAACCTAAACCACACACAAGAGGAACAGATATCAGAACAGAAAAAAAGAAAACTGATCGACTAAAAGGTGATTGGAGAGCCATAAATGTAACATATATATATTTAACAGACTGTCGTTGCTACAGCTACCACATTCCTTGGAGGAAGGGTGCATCTAAGGCAAGTCAGGCAAGTAAATAAGAGGCTTTCAGATCACTTGTAATAGCTGGCACTAATGGAAAGCCTGAGGCTGAGAACATGTTCTTCCTTTGGCGGACATAAAATTTTTTTAGTAAAACTGTTAAATTGAATATGCGTGAGATGTTTGCGTATTAGTGCATCCATTTATAAAACTGTGGATTCTGGGCTATTCTCTACGGAAAGAAGCGAGCCTCTCCCTAGCATATCTTATTTCAGCCATCAGCAATCAGTCTGGTCCAAATGCAAACAGAGCAGAATTAATAAACGAGGAAAGGCAAACACAGATAAAAGCCAGAGAAAATAATGAAACCAGGATAAACATGTAAAAAAAAAATAAAAAAAAGTCACAGAGAAATGCCAAAGTTAGTGTTGTGTGATGAGTTGTCAAACACATAATGTGACCAAAACTAATTTAAATCCGGCTCAGCCAATATCCCCTTTAATACTTTAATTAAAGCAAACAAACAAACGAAGAACCAAATAAGAAACAAATGCACAGCTAACCTGAGTTGAAAGGCAGAGAATAAATAAAGGTGCCAGGAACTTGTTCTGCTGCTCTCTTGTACCATAGAGGAAAGTGATCAGCATTAAACACTCCCTCTTTGTCTTCAGCTGTCAGGAAGTCTCTTGATGCAGACAAGAAACATATGATATCAACAATGAAGAAACAAGCTAGTAAGACTAATTCGATTTGAAATCAGAAATAAAAGCAAACAATATAATGCCTTGATCAGAACTTTATGAAAAAAGGTAATTTTGGGATTTTAGTGATGCATCTTAGTTGCATTATTTTTTAGGTGGAATAACAAACTTCAATTACGTTTAATGTTTTTAATGCTTTAA
This sequence comes from Poecilia latipinna, assembly GCF_001443285.1. NCBI lineage: Eukaryota > Metazoa > Chordata > Actinopteri > Cyprinodontiformes > Poeciliidae > Poecilia > Poecilia latipinna. The sequence continues at coordinate 35,280 of NW_015115143.1, read as the reverse complement.
TGCTTTGTTTCTTTTCTTTTTTACATACCGCATTCCTCTCCAAAGTTGTTTTGAAGTATAATTCACTGTACTACTAGAAGACCAGAATCATGTCTCGTTTCAACCATATGATCAAAATGGGCCCTCTGAGATGAAATCAAATTAACTACAATGTCCTTGGACAACCCATGTAACACTAAGAACAATGTCTATTATGGGAAATGGAGAAAAAAATATTTACTCGTGGAACTCCATCTCAAATTTGCTGCAATATGGTTGAACTTAAGAACCATTCAGGTTTTCCAGCCAAACAATGATCCTGAATACACACTAAAGCCAGCTTGGAAATGGATGAGGTTTTGGAATGACTGTATTCTTATTGATGCAAACCATTGAATGTGTGTGTCACATCTGTTTCAACTCCAAAAAAGAATGGTTCAAACGCAACATTATAAGCCCACAATTAGCCCCACATCTACACTCTTGTGGAGTGTGTGCAAAAATCTGACCAACCATAACACATTTAAAGTAGTCATATACAGATCACTTACAGGTTTGTGAGTTCGTCAGGCACCACAAATAGATTAATTCTGGACAGCCCTGTCCTTGTGCCAAGATAGGCAATCTCCACACCTTTGTCCGAGTTTCTGTATAGTGAGACAAGTTTATAAACTGAACTGCCTTTGTGGGCAGCTGCGTTATTGGCATCAGAAAAATAACATAGGCTGTTTAATCGCACAAATATTCCCTAATAACAGTAAAATCAGTGGAATGGGTGACTTACTCTGACTTATTGAGCACAAGACTGGTCCAGTAGGCTTCAAGTGGAGCGGTCACAACCGCATCAAAGAGAACTTCCTGGATAAGTTCTTTGTCACCTGACAGGACAAAGGCAAATAGAAATCAGTTTTACAATAAAAAAGGGGTGGAGGCGTGGGGGGGTTATTGATTACAAGTAAATACAAATAACGTAAGCTGATCCAGTTAAAGAAAAAGCACTAAAATTTAACTTACAATGCAAGCGGGGTTCCTGCCCACTGAGATACATTTTTATTGCTTCTATTTGAGACAAGTAGCGATGCTTGGGGTGTTCGTCTGTGTTGCAGTATGTCCTATAGCATAACAAGAGCAGAAAACGAAAAGACAAAACAACAAACATAAGTTTTATAGTTGTAACTGACTCAAGATCAGCTTCATTTTAAAATGACTCATTTAATTATCTGTTGGTTGAGTATCTACTTGTTATTTTTTTTCAATAGAGGTGAGATTTCCCTTCTGCTGTTAGGTAGTTTTGGATTACAAATAATATAAAACCATATACTAAAGAAGAAAAAAATGCTTTGCTTTCGATCTACAAGGATTAGTTTGAAAAGCATTAACTGTAATCCCTTATGATGACCATAAATCACAGAAATAACCCAAGAATCTGCCAAAGTCCTAGAAATGCAAACGCAACTGAGACATTTTATTTTCTTAAATATGTTCAAATTTATACTTTAGTTGTATACGTACAATTTAAACAGAATAAGGATGGAGAATGACATTTTATTTGTGTTATTTTTCTCACCATTCGTCAGCCAGTGCAACATCAGGATGCTCCAAGTCATGAAGTCCTAAAAAAGAATGATAATATTATGTCTCCAAGTGACTGTCTTAATAAAAGTGACAGGCTTCTATATTTAAAATGCAGATTAACTTAAACACAGAGAGTGTTTGAAAAATGTCCTTTTTGAACAAACATGACAGGCTTGATTAGACCAGGAAGAGCCAAGTCATGCTCAGAGAGCCCTGCATGACAGACATGTTTAGAGAAACACTTGGACACAGAAGCCTACAGACACAGGCACTGCCCCATGAATATTAAAGTCCATGAAGCTGGACATGAACATATACAGAAAACACTGTATATGCAGACACTCACCATCAAGCCAGACAAGGATATGAACAGCTAAACCACTTAATTATACAGGCAGAAACTGGGACGTTGAAAAGGAAAAGGGTAAAGGTTTTGAGTACATTTTTATTTCTATGTTGCTCTATGTTGAATTCTTGCTTCCAGGTTAGTCTTGGCTTTCTCTCCTTGACTCAGATCGTCTCTGGTAGATTTTCTACCGGGCCAATCAGCGAACAGAAGTAGAAGTTGTGAACGATGACGTTGATTGTAGTTTTAACAATGGCAGTGGAGGAAATGTTGACCACACGTCCAAATATTGCGGTCTAATATGCTCAGTAACGGAAGAATGCTACACAGAGCTGGTGGTTCAATTTGCCAGCAGAATATTGATCATTGTGGAATAATTTCACCTGGCTAGCTCATAGTAAATAAAAAATTCATAACAGACATAACCCGGTTTATATTACAGCTGTTTATACTTATAATAAATTGAATAATTGATGTTATGTACAATAAATATGATAGTAGAACCAAAAACCTGTTATGCCTATTTTTTTCCAACTTAATCAAATTTATATCAACAAACTATAGTATTTCCAAACCTGCTTTGACTGTGTTTAATTATAACAAGCCTTGAATAAAGAATAAAATGTCATCAGTCCAGCTAAGATTCCTTGACAGAAATCGAAATGTGGTGCAAAAACACAAGGAATTAACCTCTATTTGTGCATCAAAGCATATGTTCAAAACCTAATTTATGGATCAATTTTTGTTGACATCTCCAAGTGTGTGTAAAAAGTGGCTTGTCACAGATATTACATGTGTATTTTATGACAAATCCTGCAATTAGAAATAGTTCATGGAGTGTTTAACAGTTATTTATCTTGCTGTTTAAATGTCTGAGGGGGAAAAAGTATTATTCCAAAATTTAAAAGCTATCAATACTGGAGCAGACACTGACACAAAAAAAGGAGGAAGACATGTTGAGGAATCAATAACAAGTGCAGAAAAAAACTATCTGAACAAATTAAGGTGAAACCAGGGGTGAAAAGCTGAAGGAGAAAAATAAGACAAAAAGATTTTCTACCTTCTTCCACAGTGACATTGCCTCTGAAGAAATATTTCCCATGCCCTCTGGAAAGAGCAACTCCTAGACTAAAATTGAAATAGATACATTTCAACAACAACAATGCCAAAAAAAACACCTTTCATCAAATAATAACGCAGATAAAAGTATCAATCCTTCTTACCTGAAAGGAGTGCCTTTAATATCTGTGTAGTAGTAATCGTTGTGTAAAACCAGTACACGTTTCTGAAATCAAAAGATTAAAGATGATTTAGCAAATATTTAGTTGATCAACATCTGATATCTGATGGGATTCGCTACAGTCTAGCTCCATCTAGTGGTGCATTGATTGCATGGTTGTGGTTGAGACTGCTGCCCTGCTAAGCTCTTGCCAATGTGCGTTTCTACTGTGTACTTTGATTGGACTAATGCATAAAGCAGTCTAAGCTTTAAAAATGCTAAATGCCTACACACTCCGACACCAACAACACACATACGCCTGAATACCACTCTACATCAGAGACAGGCGAGTAGTGAAACTGAATCATCGGGAGGCTGCAGCCCCCTGCATTCAGCAACATGTGCTTGGTGGAGATAAGAGGCTCACACACAGACGCACACTGGCGTATGCAGAGCAAATCAAATCGGAAACAAAATCCCTAAGTCATGGCAGTGCATCACTGTGCCAGGTTTAACAACCCTTTGGCAGAGTGGATTCTCACTGTCGGGTTGTTTTGCTCGTACACCTTTTGGAGGCAAATAACAAGTGCTAGTGTCTTCTGAATTTTGGACAGCTTACCCCCTTGTCCACACTCTTCGTCACCTCCATGGAGAAGGTCCCAGTCTTCCTGTTGACCATGGCATTTCTCAACTGGAAACACACAAAAAGCAGACACAGAAAAGCCTTGTAGATCTTCAGATATTCAAAGCAGCTCTGTGGCGAGGGCTTAATGTGGATTTGCTGGTGTCTGACCGTGTCATCCTTATCCTCCCATTCCACTTCAGACAGATCCACACTGCTGTAGTTCGGCTTCCTTCGCTTTTTGCCGTCGCCGTACTGGACACACAGGCCCATGAGAACACAAATTCAACCAAAAATGAAAACAAGCATTAGACTGTAAGTTCAATATAATCATAATAAACTTTCAACTCAATATTCATATGCCAAGATAAATAAAATGCTAATAAACACCATGAATGCATAAGATACATTTACATGCTTCTATATTTTCACTTATTCAATTAGTGATTAAATATGTTGCACCTCACAACTTCGTCTTTTCAACCGTTTGAACCGAGTTTTCTTTAAGTAGTAGCATTTCTCATGGTAAGGAGTAGAATATCTGAGCCACACACATGAAGACACATGCTTTTACACTGGTAATGATAAGCAGATTTGACAAATAATTTGTCAAGGAACGTCATATTGTCATTTCACCAAAGAGCTATGCCTTGTATTATATGAGCAGTGGTTTGGCTTTGTAAAATCCAGTGAATAATCACTTCAGTTGCATATCTCAGGCAAGTCACTTATATATATATACACACACACAACTGAGCAGAGCATCAGCTACAGTAATGCAGTACCTAATGCTCAATAGTGTTCAACCCACTGGCTGGATGTTAGTCAGCTGCTTAGTCTGATCATCTTGTAAAGGTGACATGAAGCAAAAAGTTGCTTCTTAACAGATGAATTCCTCCATGTTTGCTTATTTTATTTTAAGATATACTTATAAATGTTACTTTCCATGAATCTGTCAGTAAGGTCCACCTCCCACCTCTCAACAGTTGCTGTTCATTAACATCTTTAATTAGACCATTATTAAACTCTCCGTCTGTCTGCTTCGCTGTCTGCCCTCTCCTCATCTGTTCCTTCCACAGCCGTCATTATGTCTTCATTTTTTCATCCGAGCTTGTACCCTGCACCTTTTCCCTCTTGCTTCCGTTTTTATAACATTTTGGACATTGTCAACTCCCTGAGCCCCTCCTGTCAGTATGCTAGCTTCCTTCACTCTCCTGTGAAGGGAGTGGGTGAGTACAATAGAGTTAATCACAGCCATTCAGTAGCCCTATCTCTGTCTATTCAGAGAGCAGCAGAGGGCTGGGAACTACTCTCCTCATCTACATAGGCCACACTGCTAAGAAGCAGACAGGACACAAAACAGAGCACCCACACATTTATTTTTTGTGCAAAACTGATCTTTAGTCTATCTTCATGCTGAAGCAAGATTTGGTTTTATTATTATTATTATTACTATTATTTGTGAGATTTGTTCAGAATAATGCAGTAGATTGAAGTTCCAACTTCTGCAGGATTGCTGGATTAGTAGAGTTAAACGTTGAGCATTTGAGATACTCACAAGTGGCCGCAGGTCTGGGTGGGTGAGGATGTAGCCATTGTTGGTGATTGCAAAGGCATAGCCGTGAATACCCAGCTAGGACAGAATGATAAGCAGAAACATAGAAACACATAAATGACGCACAACAAATTTGTACCTGATTGTACATCTGAACCAATCAAGCTCTTTGTCATTTCTCTGAAATTAGAATCATTGTTTCTGTGATGAAATTCGGTACGAAGTGATTAATTCATTCATGTCTGGACAAATAACCCACTTTACCTAACCAAAATCCAGCTAGGTATCAGTGGAATAAAAGAAATCAGTGCAGGAAATCTGGTGACAAAAAATACACAGAATGTATTCCTACATATAGTTTTAAATGCTTCCAGCATGTTTTCCTTTTAGTAAGGAATAGTGGAAAAGGTGCAAAAGCCTCCAAAGAACTTTAATAAATCAACTTATGGCGTTGATAAGTTGATTTACTTAATGCAACAAATTAAGTAAACTAAATGCAATGTTACAGCTAAAAACATATATATTTTTTTCATTTGTATAACAATGGGGCTTCTAAATAAATTAGAATATCTAATGAATTAATTCAGATTTGATCTGTTATTCAATTGTATGTATTTGTTCTATTACGGAAGCAGACTCTTACTTTTGTATAATATTTTAATAAAAACTTTAAGCAACAAAAACAAATGAACAAAGCACTGCAAACAAATCTACTGAACACATCATTTATATTATATAATATCTTTAGCAGCCAGATGCTGCTTCTCTTATGGGTATCAGTTATATTCATGGGTTTTTGCGACGCACTCTCCTCATCACCACTACCTATTGATTGACAGCTAGCACAACGGGGCTAAGCATACGTCATTTACCCAGAATGCATCTCAGCACAAGTCCTGTGTCACTAAAGTCTATTGTTACAACCACCAAAATGACCATAAACATAAACTTAAAAAGTGGAAAAACCCAGAAAAGTGGTCTGATTTTTGTAAGGAAATTAAAATTTGTCTGGTCATTTTTGAGAAGGTTATGAGTATTTTTAGTATTTATAACCTTAAATTAATTAATTTAAAATGTATCAAGTTTTACATATTTTGAAAGAAACCTATAACATTCTATTACTTAAAAAATAATGTCAAAATTTAAATAATTTATGACCTCACTTGCAAACTGAAATGTATGCAATATATGACTTTTGCTTCTCAAACTAAATTACTGCAATAATGTATTCTTTTATGTTTGTTCTTTTATCAAGATGCATGGATGAACTCATAATCTAAAAGGGAGTTACCTATAAGAAATTAGTTTGTGTGTGTTACCTTATATTTGGGAATGGTTTTGAGCAGCTCAGAAACTGGCACGTCTGTCCCAACCACTCCAAGCAGGATTCCTCTGTTTCTCTGATAAAAAAATAAAAAAATAAAAATAAAAATAATAATAAAAAAACATTTTACAGATTTTCAGTTTGTTGAAAAACAACTGAGACACTACTATTTCAATATATAATCTAAATAAAGTTATGCTCTACTGTGTCCTAATTTACCAAGCAGAATAAAATTATATAATTATTATGTAAGCGTCCTTATGTGGATGTGACATTTACTTCAGCTAAATGGGCAAAGAAAATTAATCTTTAAGTCTAAATAGAACTTTATGTGAACTTACAGTCTCATTCTTGGTACTGAACACTGGCATTGCTACTGTTGTCATCAGGACTGGACCTTGACCATCATCCGACTGATGGCATTGTGAGAGATAATTCAGTGATGAGTGACAGAGTATGAAAAGAAGCAAAGAAAACAAGGGCCTGGGAAAATAGGGAAGCTAAATATGAAATACAATTGTTATAAAAACAAACAAAATCTAACTACAGGCACACCAACGCAGATTCGTTTGATGCATATTGTATGAAACATCTTCCTTTATGACATCAATGAATATTTATTTTTTTTAGTCTGCATACAATCTACCACTTAAGTAGTGGAAGTGATTCAATTTCTGCAGCATCTTTAGTCATATCATTTTCTTGAGGGATCTTCAAAACCTCCATGCCATGTTTTATTCATGTTCTTTATTTGCCCTAAAATGTGTTCAATCAGAGTCTGCCTTTGATCTTGTGGGAAAGAAGCTTAACAAATGCAAGTGTTTCCAGTTTAGATATAGGTATTGTGATTTTTTTTTTTAAAAGTGTTGGAATAATTGTGATATTTAACTTGATATGTGTCTTTCCTTGTCTGCCCAGAAATGTATAAAAAAAAACTACAATTCTTTAACACTACATTTATTTCTACCATATAATAACTAAATAAATATGAAATGTTGCTTTCTCTATACCATAGCAGTAGAGCATCTCAGTCCGAATATCCTCTTTTAGTAGTTACAAAAAAAAAAAATGAATCTCAGATATAATTTAGATGACTACATGTATTTGATTTTTTTTTTTTTTGTTCATTTTGATTGTTATGGGATTAAGTTAATGAAAACCTAAGACAGTTTCTCAGAAAATTTCATTATTACATGAGAGATCAATTTTTAACATAAGCAATGTTGACTTGACAAGTGTCCAACAGTCACTAAGCCATCCGATGGTAAACTGCAAAAGATAAATCTCCTAAAGATAGAGAAGTGTGTGTAAGCATATAAACAGGAAGTTGATTTGAAGAAAAAGTTTGGTAGAAAATGTGTATGGAAAACAAGACAGCCTTGAGAGGATTATGAGGGGAAACCCATTTAATAATTTGGATTATGTTCACAAAGACTGCTGATTGTTGCAAGACACTCTGGAACCAGAGAAAAGATCCAGAAATATCAAGATTTGCATTTCATTTGAGAATCTAACTCCCAGAGTCAAGAGGAAGGGTGTCGAGAAACACAATCCAGGCTGGTGTCCCACTGTGAAATCCAAAGTCAGTGCATCCGTCAACTAGAATATGATAAGAGCAATCATGGCTGGAAGAGGCAACTGTTTTGCTTTGATGTCCCTGTATTTACTTCAAAATCATACATCTTTAGTCATTTTTTTTAGGACTAAGACTATTTAATCAGTCAGCCTTTATTAGTTCTCCAGCACAACCTACTTCCTTCACTGCTCACCTCTTCTACAAACAGTAATAAATAGGCAAACGAAAGGACACTTGGTCTCCATTCCATCTCCCTCAGACAGCGAGGAAAAGGGGATTGGTGACCTTTGTTCAGATAGCTGGTAATAGCAATCCAGTGTGCAGCATTGGACATCAAAGAGAGAACAAAGCACACTTAAGTACAGCTGTTGTTACAATGGATGGCCTTGCTGCTGGAGAATGTGATCGATCAAAGGACAGGAGGAACGAGCAAAGCATCATCTAAAAATACAAAATCTATTTCCAAGCAGGGGTCTATTGGATCATATATCACTAGAGCGACAAGAAGTCCCTTCACTGAATACTCTCTGCACATGAACATTAATCTAAGAAGTTATTTATTTTAGTACAACAGCACTTTGTGAAAGTCTACCCTCCTCCAGATGCTTAGGGAAAAAGCACACTTGATGCTTGACGATAAAGGGAACGAATGAGGAAAGCAGGCAACAGACTTAGCGACAGAAGGTGTTCCTTAATTCTACTTTTTTAAAAAGAGGATTTTAAACCTGTGCTTTATTATCCAAACTAGAACAAATAAGGGGTTTAATACCAATAATTCAAAAATATCCAGTGTTTAAACTTCGAGGATTAGTTGCCTAGATTAACTTTATTTGTCAATAAAAGAGAAGCACCAAAGCTGCTGCACCCTTGAGTCTCTTGAATTTAACTTTTAACATAGACTCGTTAAAATGCAAAAGAATAACTTACTACACATTTGTGTCAGTTTACTCTATCATGACCTTTAGGGATTTCTCTACCCTCAGTAAATTACACATAAGAGTTGTTTTCCTTGTACAGGCTTGGGGGATGAAAAACAAATCAGTATGGCTTAATGTTTTTCCACTCCTCTGTCACAAATACACAGACACCTGTAGCCCCTCAGACAGCTTAGATGCACACCCCTGACCTGTGTTTGGTATTTCATTGGAAAACCTCATAATCTAGGTTACTATGACAAATTGTGTGCTGGTAGATGAGGTGACCCTTGTTGCCTTGGAGACAAGGTTTAATGATGCTGCTCTGTGCAAACCACTAGAGCTAAAAACCACTCCTTGTTGGCTTCTGTAAGGGAACTAAGAATATACTCCACAGCCAAAAAAGCTGGCAATGATTCAACAAACAGTCATACTGCACAGGTGTTCTGCAAATATCCATAAACCTTTCAAATCCCCATTAATCAGAGGAAACACTTTTCCTTTTAAACTGTGAAGTTTATGTAGTCATCCGTTATGATTCTTTGGGCAGCAATTTTTTTTTTTTTTTTTTTCAAATCTTGACAGACAGACAATACACTGGGTGAAACTTTCTCACTTGTTTTATTTAGTGTTTCTTCAACTTATTTGAACTCATGATTAAAAAAAACGAACACTCTTCACTCAGTCCCATATCTTTCCACACATCTTTACCAGTGCTCGCTTGCATGACTGCCTGCCTAATAGAAGGTTGCTGTCCTCTTTTGGTACTGAACAGCCCTGACCCCTCAAAAAGCATAAGCTCTTACACACCCTGAAGGTGTGTTATGGTTCCACTAATATTTTCTGTAAGTTGTGAGGACACTGCATAGTGGCTGTTAAGTTTGTTGCCTTGCAATGTTCTTAGTGCATCGAGGTTCTTGATTGCGGCGTCTTTTACCCACAATCAAAAAACGCACATGCTAGGTTAATTGGTCTCCTTAAATTGCCCGAAGGGGTTCATTTCAGCATGCATGATTGCTTTTCCTGTGAGAGATTTTAAAAGACAGCCTAGTAAGGGGAGAGAAAGAAAATAAATACAAACAAAGGGATGACGGCTGAGTTGCAGTGAAAAGGATCTGGAGCGAACAGGAAAAATAGTTATGACCTTGCAGCTGGAAAGTTGATACATTACATCTCCAGAACACAAAGCCCTAATGGACATCACTTTTTAAGTCGAATATTCTTATATGGCACTCAGGCCAAGCCGGTGCAAGTGTTTTTCAGGGATGTTTGAGTGTTAAAACCTGGAATAAAGTAGAGTTAGGAGACAAAAGACATAGCATCAATGAATATTTCTTGTTAATTCTAGTTAGTGTGTCCAAAAAGTGTCATCATCCATCCATCCGTACCCATTTCGATGTCAATGAGATCAAATTTCTGACATGAACAACTCTTTGCAAGATCTCCAGCCTGCCAGCTGTCAAAAGACACAGCTCAGTGCCCAGCTCATGCCGGTGGGGAGGCAAAGCACCCTTTTGTTCTGTTATTATCATTGCTGTGATTACATAGCTCCTTATTGTTACCAATACAATTTATAAATTACAGAAATTAAGCTACTAAAAATGATAAAAGGCATCAAAATCAGAATCAGAACATCCTGGCATGGTCTTTATGAACTACTGGATTTCCACCCAGAACACAATGAAACTGCTTATTTTAGAGAACTACACTGAAACAAATAAAGGCACAAAACCCCCAGAGGAGCAAAATGTAACCACACATTTACACAGACGACCAAACTGCCTGAATGGAAACAATCGAAAAGCACATAGCTAACATCACTGATGAATGAGTGTGAGCACAGACATGTTTGTTTAATCACACATGCAAAAAGACTTCCAAGATGCATGACTCGAGCCATTAACTTGACAAACAGCATACAAGTACCACACAAAATTAATGTCACCAGTATCACAGTTAGCTTCCCCAAACAATGCGGTAATCTCATAGATATTGGAAACCAAAGCCTGCATGCACCAAAATGTACATAAACATACAGCAGCACCCAACAAACAGCATTACAATGGCCTCAAACCGGATGTTTTACCTTTTGTGCTTGGGGGAGCTTAAGGAGAGCAGTTTACAGAAGGAAGGAGGAGGGGGAGGAGAAAAAGGGTCAAAAACATTTGTGGATAAGTGTCAGAAAGCCTTTCAGTGCAGTTTTTACTGAACAGAGCGATAGAGGGTGTAAAAAACACTGATTCACACTCATTTGCTGTTCACAAAGACTGCAACTTCAAAATAGGAAGTAAAAGAAGAAAAGCTTTCTGACACCTAGGGTTGGGCGAACAGGGAATAATTGGTTAAAACTGCTGATGTTTGGTAAGCGAATTGAGTCATTTTCAATGCTACAGGATAAATACTACAGATGACAAAACCGAACATCAAAACAGAAGGATAAAACATGAGGAGATCTGTGAAGAGAAACAGTTGTTTTTAATTTAGTATTGAACATTTGGATTTTGCTTCTGACAGACAGTATCTACAATAATCCCCTTATACCTTTTATCTTATTAATCATGAGAAATAAATGTTGAGAACAGGTGTTTGTCTTACTATGCACCTTTGTGCTTGAGTAAAACACAAAATACATGTATGGCTAAATACTCCAGGATTAAGACTGTGCATTGTGCCTAATTTTAGAGCTGGGGAAGAAAATGGCACAAATCTAATTTTTGTTAGAGCAGATCTAGCAAAAGTTAAAGCACTACCACCACCGTTCCCTGCAAAGGATATATATTTTAAAAAAAAAGTATATCTACATTGAAAAAATTCTTACTATTTAAACGTTCACCTAAGCCACCTACTAGTATCTGACAGTAGAACCTTTGCCTCATTTTTTACCAAGAGAGTGACAGCTAATGGCAGACAGTTTACAGAACTGTCAACATCCAAACTTTCCCTAATCAAGACAAGCTTGTGCTGCTGCATCGAGAAAAGCACAACACAATGCAGTACTCTGCACTGACTACTGCCAAGGCCTCCTAACTCGTCCCCTCGCCTGAGAGCTCTGCAGATGGTCCAGAACACAACAGTGGGTCTGGTCTTTAATAAACCTAAAACATACAAAGCACAAATTATACCTCTATTCATTGAGCTACACTGGATACCCTTAACATCCAACAGCAAATTCAAGTCACTGTTAGTCTATAAAGAGCTTAATGCAAAGGGTCCTATCTACTTGAATGCTCTTTTTGAATGCAGCGCCATGTTTAAGATAATTCAGTCTTTTCATGTTTTGTCCAAAATTGTGCCTACCAAGGGCTACAAGAACAGGCGGATTCTTGTCTATGTGCAGGAAAACCTTGAAGACCCGTCTCTTTAGAGAACATCTTCTACCCGAAGGAAGGCACCTTTCAGGCACCTGGGACAGAACCTGACTTATGTTCTTCCTTATACGTAGCTTATTGTTGGCTTCGATGGTAACTACATTCTTGTTTATATGTCTCTTTGTATAAAAGAGCCTGTGCATTCCATAAACAAACACATTTAATGTTTCACTATATAATACATTTTAATACATTTGTTTTCTCTTGTCAAACTAATGAGTAACTCCCTCGTGTATATCTATGTTTTCCTTGTTGGTTGCCAGACCCTCGTGGTTTTTGGCAACAACTTGTTCTGTTGCATACTCTAAGTATTTTGTTCTTGTGCTTTGTTGGTTCAGGATCAAGTTCTCCCTATTTCATACCCAACAGTTGCCACGTTATCCCAGCATTCTTCAGTTTCATACACATGAAAAAAAAAAAAAAAAAAAACATCTCATAGAAAAGTTTTATGATTATGAAATTCTATATTCTTTCAGAAGATTATAGAAAATGATTATCAATTTTCTGCTATCAAAAGAGATGTTTGGGTAAAAAATGTCTTGAAGCGAATGGTTCCTTTTTGTATAAAAACAGAGATCAAAAAACAAAAATGTAAAATAATAGTCTATATTTGTCTATATATTTTTTTTTTTTTTTTGCCATACAACATGTGTGCAAATCGTCACTCTCTTTCAGCGTGATTATTATTTGCACAACGGATACACACCACATAATGATAAAGCATGACAAAGGTATCTTTGCAAGTTTTAAAGCCCTTTTGTAATGAAAAACAATTGTCTGCCATAAGCAGTTTTGGCTGCGGTCAATGTTCTGCTCATGCTACAAGACTCCTAAATGTCCACAAGAGGCTCATTTCCTTAATGATCCCATCTGTTGCATATACTAGCAGACACTTTCACACACTGGCACACACAGACACAAACAGACACATTTTCAGCTCGCTGACATGTTTAATTCACATCCATTCTTATCTTAATTATATATTTCATTTAATCTCCAAATGCTGAAGCTGTTTTTGCACATAAGCATAAATAAAATGTGCGCTATGTAAAGTTTTACCAGAGCAAAGTGTTACATTCCAACAAATGAAGTGAAAGTGGGAAGACAAGGATCCACTCACGGTGCTGTCAATGTACGCCTCGGTCCACACTGTGTCATGCTCCCGGTCAATAACTTTAGGACGACTCAGGACATGGAGATACTCCATCACGTTCTCTTGAACATCGGCCAGTGTAGAAATTTGAGTGAAGTAGCCTGCAGAAAAAGGGAGCAAGTCAATTCCCAGTCATCCCAAACAGTTTGTTTTTGTAAACCATGACTGAGTTACTGAAACTAGCAAAGAATGCTACCAGAAAAAACAAAAGAAAGAAATATACTTATTCCTGGATGAAATGCATATACCCCACACAGATCTGCTGCTGTGTTATCCATAGGTTCTTTTTTTTAAAAAAGGGGTCCTGTGGGTGCTTTTTCAGACATGTCAAAAATACTTGCAATGGCATTTAAAAAAAATAATAATAATTCATTTCACACTTAAAAAAAAACTAAAACATAACAGTGTGATAGTTAGTGAATGCCATAAAGGTATAAGAACAAATTGACATAATGTTGAGAAAATAATTTAAAAAAAATATGTAAATAACACTTTTTAAAATTTAAGATCCAGAAAGTAAAATCTAATTTCCAGCTTTTGATCAGTGGTAGGAAATACCATGCAGTCTCTCTTGATTTAATATTTACAATGTATGACTGACATCTTTTCTAATCCTGGTACTCAAAACTCTTGGCAGATTTATATTTACAGTAATGTTTTAACAACATGCTAATTGTGAGTGGAAGTAAAGAAAAATGTTTTTGAAATGTTTCAGCAGTGTCAAGCAGTTTACACTGATTCGTTGTCTTGAGATATCTGTGTCAGAAATGCAATCTAAGTCTGGTAGATAATGTAATATTGCTTTATTCTCACACTCCATGTAGTTTATGATGCACTCTGCACTTTCACTGAAAACATTTTTCATCACTGTGTAATAGTGTTTTATTTCATGTCATGGCATATCTGCTCAAACCAGTCAAATATTTTAAGAGCAAAAATTAGAGAGCTTTGTTTGTCAACCGTGTCTGTCGATATCAAAAGCAACTGCTGGAATGAACACAGAAAATATACGACTACAACACAACTGAAACTGGTAAAATTCAAATAAAGCTTTATTGGCTTACATCTCAAACTTTTGTCTCAAAAGTCTCAACTTATTAATCAGTCCCTCACTTCTGTTATACAACCAAAACTGATCAAGAGCAGATGTCTGTATGTTTGATCCAGGTTGTTTCAAGTTGTAAGAGCTGAGATTCAGTGGCAGTAATCTTTTCCAAGATATTAACATCATACTTGCTTACTCGACTCTGTAGCAAAGCTGAATACAGAGGGCAGCAGAGATTTACTTGGTAGAGAAGACAGCAACCTGGATATATGTATGAAAAATAGCAAAAGACTGTTCAAGTCAGAGCAAAGCAGCATGGGTTTGTGGATGATTAAGTGGTATGCAAATGTGATGTAAAAGCTATTCTCAGAAAACCCAAATGCGGTGCCATTTCCTTGAGCGGTAATGCCATCATTATGGTACTAATGTACATGTGGAGGAGGGAATACTGTTATCTCGGCGGGAGGAAAGAAAGCTGGAAAGTAAATCAGGACAACAGTGAGACGGAGCACAAGAAACGACACATGGAAGAGAGAAAAGAGCGAGACCAACAAGTTTCCACTCAAACAGAAAAAGAGCAAACGGCCTCCATCAGTGCAAAGCAGTCAAGCAGAAAAGCACGACTCAAAGAAATAGATTTTAGGGTCACTGTTTCCCAGCAAAGTCTTTGCACTATGAGGTAAAAAAAATAAAAGGCAAAGTTTACACACAAAAAGAAAATCTAAGCAACAAACATCCCTCTTTAACACTACCAATTAACACCCAATTCTGAATTTGTACCTGTGTTACATCTAAAGACAAATTAAAATGGATATTTGTGTTTAAAAAAAATAAAATAAAATAAACTTTGGTAACTGTACCAATCTGGTAACTGTAAAACTGATCTATGAATCATATGAATTTGGTGATTATCTTACCAGAGAATAAAATAACACAACATATTCATACACTTGCTTGCATCACACAGCAAGCAGACTCTCGGCTTCAATGCATCGTTCATCACAAGAGAGACCTGAGAATGACTGCTCCCTCTGGACAGCTGAGGGTGTCCTTCAGGCTGAGCAACTGGGGCCAGTGAGATGAGCTGGCCAAAAGAATAATGAATGTGCTCTGGTCTCAGTGACGCAGCACACCTGTTACACACTGTAGACACATGCTGCCCTGAAACGGTGAGGGCAGAAAAATCGTTTTCAAAGAACCTTGGTTTGGCATATACTGTATATGTATGCCAAATCTCACAAGGTGTCCTTACACATGAATATGATGAAGTGGGAGTAAAAGAAAATGCATCATAATGTGAAAAAAAGAACTACTAAACAATGGATAACCTTATACTTAAAAAAAAGTTTGATGAAAGGTTATTTTAAAAAAAAGTGATATGTGACTGAATCGATATAAATGTCCTGAACTTTGAGGAAAAATGCAAGACAAAGTCAACTTGATTTTAACCTTTTAGTCGCTAAAGTGTGATGGAGTTAGCGGCAACCTGCTGAATTATGAGTAAATGTAGCCAACTTAAACAAGAAACATCATTTCAGACTATTTCCAGTAAAACTGATCTAGACTAACATGAGATACTAAATAGTTAAGAGACTAATTAAAATGTATTTAACACCTCAAAAATGTTTAATTCACATTAATTTTAATATCTGTCAAAACTCTCAGGTACAGATTGTTCTAAAAATCCCAACATTACTTCAGCAAAAACTTTCACTATTTCTTTAACAAAAACAGTTTTAAGCGAGGTTGTCACATTTTTGTCAAGAACAATGTCCAAAATTATGAAATGAGAAATTATATATACAAACACGGTAGCTATATTTGGAGTGTGGTGAAGAGATTTGTTTTGTTTTTTTTTTTGTTTTTTTCTCAAGATCAGCTTGAAAGTATTATTTTAACTTTAATAACCCTGGCTTTCTGTATCAGCCTCACAAGACAGTTTACTGCACATAAATGAGAATGTGTTTTAGCATCAAAGTGATTTCAAAAGAGGTTTTAGATGAAAAATGTTATGAATGGAAAGATGATAGTCTCTCAGTTGTAGTCTCTATGTTGGGTCTTTGCTGGATTTTATTTTCCGGTCTCTTAAAGACAACATTTTAAGATGTCCTTGCACGTTTCCACTTCTCTTAATTCTTAAGCACACAGAGGACAATCTGTGATGCACATTGATGAGAAATGACTAAACAAAAACCAGAAACCTAGAAAAAGGTCTTACATAATTTCTCAGTTGGTGCGTTGTTGTTATGAATCTGATTTTAACAGTCTTAGGTTATCATCTTAAGTGATGAACAAGAGACAATTAGCACTTTAAAATGAATCATTTTATCTGTTGCTGCTTTATGCGTCTCTATTGTGTACCTATGTTTTTTTTTTCTTTTCAATTTTCTGCATCACAGAAAGCAAAAACCAAAATAACTTCCTGTTACAAATAAATGTCTAATTCCACATTTAAACACGTGACTCCAGATATAAAAAAGAGAGGCATGGGAATCCTATCTTTCAGTGAAATTCCCCCATAGGTATAATCATGTCTGTTATCTTGTCAAAATGTTATCTTCTATGTGGTAACGGCAAATTTATTGGCACTTCTGGTCAAGATCTTAAAGAAAAAACTTTCGATACTTTGAACTTAACTTTTGATGCTGTATAATAATCGTTCACTGAAAACGGTACAAAAATCCACCCTTTGATTTGAGTGTATTTTTGTCATAAAAAAACTGACTTGTGATTTTCTTGTCTTGAACAAAATCACCAGTTACACAACTGCTGGTAACCCAGCCAGCCATTTAAAATAAATGTAAATGAATATCATCTGTTCAGCATGAAACAATATATGATTATTATTTTTTCTAACATGCAAGCAAGACTTAAACATTTCATCGGTGTAGTGTAGATATTCATAACAGTCTCTCAAATATATGCTTTTAAATAAAGACTTTTTTTTTTTTACATATTATGCATTTGAGTAATGTATATTCATTGTTTAGGCATGGCTTTGTGACCAACTGCATGCAAAGTGAATGTGGAAGGATATACTTCTACATTGCTGCATCAGGTGATGGTTGTTATAGTCAGCAATAAATCAGTATTTTGCCATCAAACTTGATATGTCAGAAGAGTACAAAATGGGCACTCAAAAGGATCTAAAATATTTGTGATGGTTAAACGACTGAGTCAGATCATCTCCATAAACTGCGGCACCTGCAGAATAATCCTGATTTGAGTGGTCATTGTTTATCAAAGCTGATTCAGAAAAGTAAATGTGGGGAACCAACAAGTCAAGACTCCCTGATGGAAAACCATTCACTATTTGCACTGAAGCAAACATTTTTTTCCAGAGTCTTATCAGTGTATATTTGGTGGCAGTTTGGGGCAAAACCCACAGCTGCCTGGGGTTTTATTCCTAACTTTTTTGACTTCCCTTTCCTCTCTGCCCATTTCACATCTAATTGCAATAAAAAAAAAGCACACTAGCGCAACAAAATCTTAGCAAAAATCCACTTTTATCCTTTTAAAAGGAACAATTGCATATTATGATTGAGCTTCCATTCACAGCGCAGGCGAGGTGAGCTAAGAAGCTTGTATTTACTTGTGGAAGACTTTACAGTGTGTATCAAACTCAACATGTAGTAGATGTAAAATCTGTTGTAACACAGAAGACTGCAGACTGTAGGCAATTTGACTGTCACTGTATGTATGATCAACTGACACTCACGCACATTTATACAGCATGACACACACTCAAATACAGTCATCTCATCATCACCACTAACACCTTCAAGCTGACTAGAAAGCCTCTCTGATATCGCTTCCACACAATGCTGCGGCTGCCCTGGTCTTTAGTGCAGACATGCTGCTAAATACACGAGCACATCTTTTATGTGACCTGTGACTCTATAGTCTTATCTGGTGCGCTTGAGGAAACGGAGCCAGACTGTCTAAGTCAGCCACCTCCCGGCTAAATATAGAACCTGGGGGAAAAGTGTTCTTTGCACTGAGACAAAAGTGACCACCCACAACGCTGATAGAAAATAGTGTATTCTCTCGATTGTACTTTTAGCTTGGGGGAAGATGAAATAACATGACATGATGTGTTGGTGCAACTGCAACCAGCTGCCTGCTGTCATGTGCAAGTGCTAATACTGATGAGCACCGACCCACTCGCCCATGCGACCGAATACAGAGACGAGTTCTCCCTTAGTAACATGCAAAAACTAACCGCAAGGAGAAAAAAGTAATAAGATCCCACCTTTGTTAGCACACGCCATCCATTTTAAATTATCTGCAAAGGCTGACTCCCGACCAATCAGGTAGGGGAATATTCGAACCTAAAGAAAGGAAGCAAATTGCTACCATTACTCATTATGATCACAGTTTGATAAAAGCCAGTACAGTACTCTATAAAAGGTAACACTCTTGAGTTCACGTCAAAAGGATTCATTCGACTAGAGCAATAAACGGACAGGCGAAGGATTAACAATTCTCATTTACAGTTTTGATCTGAATAACGTCTCATCTTTGAACGTCATACATTTAGGTAGCATTTGAGAACAGATGCAAGTGCTGACAAGCAGGACTTCAATGCAAAATCTGACATCTATGATCCGACTTATGAGAAGTCCAATCTCTCTCTACAGCCAAACCCAGATTTTCCAAACAGTTTGCAGACAGCTCTAGCAGAAGGTGTAGCTGGCTGGTGTGACCATGGATCCTGGTGTGTGCATGGCTGTGTGAGAAGAATTTTGCCAGATCAGATTGGCACAGATGCAAGCCTCTGGGGGCACAGCTGTTCTGGCTTCAGTGGCTGACTTTTTCATTGCCTCACAACACGACTCTGCCAACTGCAGTGCGTTTCATTGTGTGCAAGTTTAGCTATCAAACAGTAATTCTTTGGTAGTCTCTGTTATTTGGACCTTAATGATGGTCACCCACAACCAGCAATTAAATCAGCAGTGCAGAAGAAGACACATCTAATCAAAGCTGTGGTTTGGAAACTCTTAGGTTGAGCAAAAAATTAAAGTGTAGGGCATTTTGCTACAGCACACAACGCCAACTTAAAACACTCATTTCGTTTGATTGTTATTCAGCTCTAGACAGAACATCCACAATTTCCTGTGTTTTGTGTTCTTGGCTTAATTTGTGTTTGCGATGCACTGGATTTGAAACTAGAAATGACAACGAGAGGAAGAAATTAAAAACATGTTTATCTATGTTCATATCAGAAAGCCAATTCAAAATGTATTCCATTCTAAGCACTTTTGACACTTCTCATGTTCTTTGAAGTGCTCTTTTGATGTGATATGATCAAAAGTAACTTTTCAAAATATTCTTACCCAGGAGGACTGGCTGGTGGTTTGTGCAAAAGTAATTGTATGATGAAACGATAGCTGTATGAATGGATTGTTGCCTGATCTGTCTGAACGTCATGAAAGGTTGGGACGGCAATGCAAAGCTTTCAATTTTCCAGCCTTTCTTATGTTCAAAACCTCAACTATGTTGATGAGATATCGATCATGGCCAAAATTAAATCCCACAAACAAGCAAGCTAAATATGTTTCCTCCAAGGCTTAACGTCGGTAAGAGGGTGAGGAGCCTCTTCATTCAGGTAAACAACGCAGAATGAGGTGGAGACCAGAAAACTACTATATACTTCAAAACATTGATACATTTATTCAACCTAATTTCAAAGTGTCAAAGTGTGTTCAAATCTTTTGTGCTGAATTTGTATTTATTTTTATTAGTTTTTTTGTTGTTTTTTTGATTAATTAAAATCTCAACATTGTCACATTTCACTTTGAAGAAGAAAAATGATTATGGCTTGAGGCTTCTTCTGTTTCTTTGTTTTGTATTTTAGACTTTAGGCACTAACAATGTTTTTCACAGCAATAAATAGTTCATGAATAAATCAGTAATTTCCTTAAATATATTCAGGACCTTATTTGCATTCATCTTTTCTAAAGTCAAGCAGTAGTGTGATGTCAGACAGTGGCGAGGCAGTAAAGCCAGCTAGGAAAAAACAAACAAAAAAACATTAAAAAGCAGTGGTGGAGGAAAAGAGAGGGTGAACGAAACACACTGGAGAGAGTGACAAAGACTGAAGACTTCTATTATCAGCGGGGTTCTTCTAAATGGAACCATCTAGCAGCCTCGTCCTCTCTCCACTCACTGCTGTTGAGACTCGAGGCAAGATTTGGTGGGAGGGGGAGGTGCTGGAGCTGGAGGCAGCTTTCATACAGACTATGATAGATAGACACAACAACAATACTATTTATATTTGCCAAAATATATTAATGATATTAATATTAATGAACACATGTCTATGCATTACATATATCTAGTGATCTTCTGGATTATTTTGCAAACTCGTTATGCGTACATTTGTCAGGCTATGCCAAAGGCTGGAGAGTTACAGTTTTGCTTGAGGCTTGTTTAGTATGACTTAGCTCTGACTTCAAAAAGTTTAACTGCATCCTTCATTCATATATATATATATAAAAAAATTCCCTTTTCACCCTCCGCGGGTGGTCTCTCTCTTTCATCCTCTGAGCTCGGGTCCTCTACCAGAGGCCTGGGAGCTTGAGGGTTCTGCGCAGTATATTGACTGTGCCTAGTACTGCACATTTGTGGACTGAGATGTCTGATGTTGTTCCTGGGATCTGTTTGAGCCACTGCTCCAGTTTGGGGGTGACTGCCCCGAGGGCCCCGAGGGCCCCGATGACCACAGGCACCACTGTGGTCTTCACCTTCCAGGCCTTCTCCAGTTCCTCTCTGAGGCCCTGGTATTTCTCCAGTTTCTCGTGCTCCTTTTTCCTGATGTTGTAGTCACTTGGTATTGCAATACCAAGTGTAAAAAAAATATATATATATATATATATATATATATATATATATATATATATATATATATATATATATATATATATTTTTTTTTTTTTTTTTTTTTTTTTTTCAGTGTTTTAAAAAAAAAAATTTAAAAATTAAACTAAAATAAAGCGTTGTT
>NW_015115143.1:0-10420 GCF_001443285.1 Poecilia latipinna | reverse complement strand
TTTTTTTTTTTTACATTGGTTTAAAATCAATATTTTAAAAACTACACTGAAATAAAGGTTTGATTTTATATTTTTATTTTTGACATAAAATATGAAAATAAAAATATGAAATAAAAATATGATTTCTTTGAAAATGTGATGCAATAAAAATTACACAGATATACAACTGACACCAGATATTTAGTGACAAATATATTATATTAAAACACACTTAATGTTCTTTTCCCAATGGCCATATGTGTTAAGATGTTGCTTCAGTAATTTCTGTTAATGTTCTGATGATGTTTTCTTTTTTATAAAGAGCACCAAGCTGTCCTGCATCACAATGCTAACACAGCATGATGCTACCACCACCTTACTTAAGAAACAGAATGATATCGGAAACTTTTCAATTATTCTCTACATGTAACAATGGTCATTATAGCCATACACCATTTTATTTTAACCAGAGTAATGTACATTATGCCGAAAAAGTGTGAGTCATCTACTAAGCTTAGTTTAGTAGATGATTAAATTGAGTTTAGGAAGTATTGTAGATGTCAACAATTATGTTTCTGATGAAAAAATATTCAATGATTTCAGGTTTAAGCTCTGACCTCCATGTTTAAATTTGCAGTTGTTTGTATTGGCTGTTTTAATGGAAGAAACAGCCATTTTGTTTCTGAGAATTTCTTTTTTTCTAATTTTAATGGAAATGTGTGGTTAGAACTGTGTGCTTATTCTAAAATAAGTGTCCTTGATGAGGGATACATGTAACTTTGATATTAAAATAAGAATTATTTTCCAGTGGGAGGTTTGTTGCCAGCATATGTGTAAGACGTTGCCTCCAGTCTGTGGAAATGGTACTTTAGAACAGTGTTACAGGAAACCCATTGTGAAGTGTATTTGAACAAAAATCTGCCCTTCATTTTGACTGAGTTGCAGTGATCCAGAGTGGAGACTGCAGGAATGTTCAGTACAGGAATGACCACAGCAGAACTTCACTAATAAAGACTTTTTGGCACAGCGGCCAAACAAAAGCAGTTTTTCAGCAAAAGGAACACAATAGCAAGCCTGAAGCCTAAAAGGCACAGCGACAGGATTAAATTATCTTTGGGAAAAAAGACTTTAAGAAATTCCAAGATGAAAGAAACAGAGGAAAAACAGTTTTCCTTGTAAAGGAAAAACAGGCAAAGAATAGCACATAAATATCCCCACAAAACTTACGCAAAACTCTTTTCAGATTCCACAGATCAAATACTTCTACACTAATAAAAAGACATTTACAACAGTTTAATATGTGAATAAAGGTTAAATTAAAAATAAGATTAATTTTCCAGGGAAAATATAGGGTTTCTTTACCTTCCTCTCTGGCCAGTTATACTTCTCGAAGATGGTATCGTATGTATCGACTGCTCCATCTGTCACCAGCATAATGGCCTGGCTACACTCACTGCCCCTCCCAGTCTTATTAAACTGGAATCAGAGAGAAAATGACACTGAGGTTTTGCATCTTAAGAAAACAAACAAGTTGTCCAGGACCTGAAAAAGTAAATCGGCAGCAAATCGGCCCCGGTCCTTCACAATGCCACCACCCTGATGATGGGTGGTGTTGGTTCTCGAGATCTTGTGGCTTACTGTATTACAGATTTCAGTATGGTCTTGGTAAGTGAAATTAAACCAAAAAAATAAATTTGGAAAAAAAAAGAGAGGGGAAGAAATAGGTAAAAAAATAAATTAAAAAAACATTCTTTTTCACAGCACTGTATATATAAAAAAAAAAATCTGCACATTTAATCACTTCAAGGCCATGTCATTAACTTCCTGCCTACAGGATAGAATATATTTCAGTTGCAACAATGAAGCAAACAGAACAGAATAATATACATAATACTATGGACATGAGGATATTACGGATGAAAATGTTTCACAAATGCAACATTGCCTGCAGTGAAACACATTTCAAGCTGTTGTTGGTATTGCAGGATATTTACACAGATCATTGCTTGCCAGATATGATTACACAGATCAAGTTAATAACTGCATGTGTGTCTACTTGTTTGCATGTAAATTTGATTAATTGATGGTTCCTAATGACAACAACCTGAGTCATCAAGTACCTTGTTTACTGATTTTTTTGGTACTGATCCTACAAACCGAGCTATTAATTACAGTCTTAATTAAATTTGAGCATAAAACCGTTGTTCAGGTGAGTATGTGTCTGTGTTTGTGTGTGTGTGTGGGCGTAAATAACGTTCCTCTGTGAGTCACTTACATCACCGAGAAGATTGAACGCCTCCGTCAGAGCCATGTCCAACATACCAATGCCTTGAGCAAACAGCTTATCGAGGTGCTCCCGGAAATGCTGCAAACATGAAGTTTGGTGAGGCAGGATTTCAGGTCATGCTGACAAATAAATAACTGAACTACAAATTACAGAAGATGCTAGACTGTTTTTACACAGAAAACAAGTCTGAGGGAATCATAACAATTATCAATATAAGAACAGACTGATTTAATCTTTTCTAAACATAGCTCATGCTATTTTACACAATTTATATAAACTGTTTGTGTGTGGAGAGAGACAACACAAACAGACTAATGGACTCTTCCAAAAGCTCTGGGCCGAATTACGAGGCTCAACGACCACATTATTTAGAAATGCTTTTTCACATACTGACTGAGATAACTGCCCTTTAATGACCAGGTACCACAATCTTCACTGAACACCCAGTGGATATCTAAAAGAACTGCTCTGCATTGGCCATGTAGGGAAATTCACATCTGGAACCATGTTGTTTAACCCATTTTTAAGTAGCTGCAACTATGATGCAATTATTTTATTAGAAGTTTGTGAAATAGACGAACACAAATAAGCAAATAACTGTGCAGTGAAATGGAAATTGTAGTTTCCAAAATTTATGTTAAATAAAAATTCTGTATGTATGTATGTATGTATGTATGTATGTATGTATGTATGTATGTATGTATGTATGTATGTATGTATGTATGTATGTATGTATGTATGTAGTATCAGACTGAATGAGGAGGAACCTCACATGATGCTACATGTTCACTAATATTTTCTAACAAATCCGTAAAGGCAAAAGAATACAGCAGAAGGTCACGGGTATAGTTGTGCAGAGTTTAACGTAGTTTTTAACACCTGAAAAAGCACTGTTTAATCAATCAAAGGTAAATGAGAAGAATATAACTAGACCTGACTGTCCACCGAAGTTTACAGGTCAGACAAGGACAACATTATTTAAGGTAACTTTGAAAGAGCTGCAGAGAGGTCAGGAAATGTGACAACAACGACTGCTACACTTACTATTGTGCACTCTACAAATCCAAGCTTTATAAAGTGGAGTGGCTAGAAAAAAAGGCCAACATTGAAAGAAAACCATTAGAAGTCCAGATTGCACTTTCCTGCAAGACATGCCAAAGCAATGTTGAAGAAGGAACTCAGACAAAAAAACTGCATTTTTGTGAAAACAGGGGGTAAGTATATATTTTTTTGTGAAGCAGAGTATATATGTCTCCAATATTTCCCTGTGATAGTGTAAACCCATTTCCATCCACAGAAGTGATTACACCTTTATGTACACGTCCAGGTCATGTTGGAAAAAACAAGTTACATCTGACTGGTCTTATAGTGAATGAACAGGTATCTCTTTCTTCAATGATGGACGAAGGAATGTGTTCTAACACTCTGCAGGGGTCAGCAACATGTGTAGGAACATATCAAGAGTATGCTCAGTAGGGAGAAACTGTGCAGCTGCACATACAAACCCACACCAAGCACAGTACACACACCCACACACACAAAAAAAAAAAAACTGAGCGTCTCTTCTAACATTCCCATATTGCAAAAAGACAACCTTTCCATGGATGCCGATAAAAGGTTAATCGGTTCCAACAAAAGACCATTCCCTGGAGCATAGCAAGCTTTCCCCATTGCCCGTGCATGCACCTGTGACTGCCTGCACGTAAAGATCAAAGTGATTTTTCAGAACACAGCAGGCCATGCTTAAATCCAGCAGAGTATTTAAGTGGCAGACAGAAAATGTGCACATGTTTGAGAGGGATTCAAGTGTGAGTGCAATACTAAATATGCCAGAGCTTTTGTGCAGCACTACAACGACCTGAAATGAGAGCTGGACATCACATGTTTTCAGAGAATAGACACTTTTAATTCTTTAAAGTGAGCGTAGCAGCTAGAGCCGCCCAGCTGTAAGAATATCCATGTGAACGAACAAATTATCTTCAGATGCAGCTTGCCAAGGCATTTGGTTTTGATTTTATGGCAAATTACTCATCTCAACATGGAGACTGATGCACTTCTGATAAATGCATTCAAAGGCAGAAAAAGAGCTTTCTGCAAACAAAAACGAGCAGTTAAGTACAGAGATATGAAAACTTCAGCGTGCTTTAAATCCAATTAGCAGGCGTGAACAGTGATCCAATGATCCAATACCAAGTCAAATCAAGAGTTTGACATCGCATGATATTACGTCACTGTTTTTATTTGCACAATTTTGCTTGATTCATTCAATATAATCCTCTTTTACACCATCTTTTATATATTTGATCTCGTTTCAAATTGTATTAGTTTATTAGTTTTTTTAGGCAAAGATTTCTTTTGGGTAAAACCCTTTTATATGAATTTGTGTGGAGGACACATTTTAGCCATTGACTTAACCAGGACTCTGTGGATGAATAGACAAATAAAGTCAAATCAAAACAGAATGTTTCATATTCAGTATTAACCATGTAGAAGTTTTCAGTTCAAAAGTAGTAAATCTCTACTACTTTTTTTCTCTTTAAAGTCCAGCAATGGCTTTGTGGACAAACCCTATTTAAGGAATGGGAATACTCTAGCAATAATTAATCTGTCTATTTTAGCTACAATAAACCAGAGCTAAGTTTAGTCGAGTGAACTTCATAATCAAGACTAATTTGCCCCGGAGGGAAACTATTGGCAAGACCTAAATTCATGCACATCAGAGGGAAAAATTGTATATGAGCATGAGCTTTGGGACACATCAGGGTTGAGCATCAAACATGTATCTCAATACACAAATTCCATTCATTACCAAGTTATAATTTATTTCATTTAAGAATGTTTTGATTTAATACAATGTTAAACATGTACAATCAAGAGATCAGAAAGAGAACCTGTCTGACAACATGAAGTAAGCTAAAAGATCTGAAAAGCAACTCCTCATCTAAAGAACTTTAACGACAGATGAGCAACAGACTCACAAATATCTACTGCCATTTCCAAGGCTCGAGAATAAATTCAACTACAGTTTGCCAGATTTTTGTTACATGAAAACTTGATGTCTTGAAGTATTTTATCACATTAAAGCATGCCTTTAGTAAACCACGTTTCATAAAGACATGAGTACATTTGCAGGCCCTATTGGGACACCAGCTTTCAGGCGTTTGCTAAAGTAAAAGACATTAGCCTATCCGCTGCTGCACACTGCTTTCTTCTCTTAGACAGGCTGACTCATCTACATTAAGCTACTGCATGGAACAAGCAGTTCTAATCCATATTCATAAGTGTATAGTCACAATAAGAGAGCATTTTTACCACTTGAAATCATTGCATGCAGTCACAGGTAAATAGCTCACTGTTGTTCTGGATTAATGCAGAAAACAGTGAATGGAAATTAAAAGAGGATGAATGAAGTTTGATTCATTTTGAACATTGTAAGATCCTTATGAATGTAACTTCATCAGAACTCTTAATCTCACACTATAAATACATTGTTACTTCTACATATACTGCATTCATCATAATTTCTCCAAGTTTTCTATGACACTGGATTTATGCAAAACATTATGTAAGTACTAATGCATGCACTAGTTGAGCTGGAGAGTGTAGCACAGATGACCTTATGCATGGCTTTAATTACTCATCAAAAGTAAGCGTTATTGTATACTGACCCGATATTGAAACATTACAACATTTAATTTGTTGCAACAACATTTAATTAGCCTTTGGGGTAAACAGTACTGAAGTATTTGAATTGAACTATATTGAATTGAGTTGAATAGAAGCAAATAAATAAGTTTTTTTAATGTGTTTATCCATTCTGACGGCATTCACACAAACTTTTGAGCTACGTCTGTCAAACTGGAAAATGAAGAACAACTGTACTTCTGAATTTAGTGTCTTTTTTTTAGTAAAGCCTTTCATCAACTTCCTATATCTGCATGAACAGAGTTGTGCAGTGCAGAAAGACGGACAGGTGAAATGAGGAAATATTTAAGTACTTTATTCTCATCTTTACAGTGACAGTATAGACAATTTTATATTTAAATAGCAGTTTTTAGATTGATTTACTACATTCTCCAACATAAAATTCAATGCCCCATCATCACATCGCGTTAGCTTGGCATCTGCAATCCTAATCTATGAACGACTTTAAGTTGAGCAGCACAAACAGTATATGAACTGCTATAGTTACTCACATCTTTGTTGGTGACATCTGCTTGAACCAGGGTTCCGTTCAGACATGGCTCCACATAATGCAGCTCCTCATTGTACTAGAGAAATACAAAAGGAATTTATGAAAGTGAGTCACTAAAACATTCAAACTACTTAAATGACAAATTGTTGAATTTTAAAAATGTGGATTATGAAGACGCAAGAATCTCTATGACAAGCACAAATGCATGCATTGCACAACACACACCCCAACCAGTGCCTGTTGTTTGGTGATAATACCCCTTAATGCATCACTATGAATTAAACTTCAAAGTCCTGGGAAGACAATTGAATTGTGTTTCTCCAAGCCAGTAATTGTGCTCTAATCTGTTTCTGTGTGTGCTGTGTGTGAGAAGCTTTGGACTGAGAATGTGTGTCTATTGCAGAGTGCAATACATATTCCAACTGCAAAAGATTCTTTTCTCTCAAGAGTGTATATAATTTGTTATATTACGTTCGATACTAAAGAGAAAATAATACCATGGTGAGATGCACTCAAAAAAAATAGCTTTGTGAAATAGGAATGACAAACTCATCTGTCAGATTAAGAGATTATTTTTACTCATCCTTTTCAAATTGTCCATTTTTTTCCCAACAGAAGAATTTTCTAATTATCATAATAAGAATATCAAGTGTCACTGAAACATGTGTTCACCATACAAAGAACAGTGACTTCATTATATCTATACTTGTGCTACAAAAGGATTTTACCATTTCCAACGGAAGTTTCAGTAGATAAAAAAATCTGAATATAATCTTTAGGACACAAATGCATTTTCGTACCATTCTTTCTTTGATAAATGCAGATATTACAAAAATATGACTGTTTATGATCCTCTTTAGCCAAAACCCAAACATAAAATGTGTGTGTACAGCAGAACTGCATCAGCCTGAATAAATGATAAGATTAGCCAAAATCCCGAAAGCAGGGAACAACTAAGTCCATCTCTTTTGCATTTCAAATCTTCATTGAAATGATGATTAATTAATTATGAGCATGACAGGACAGAAAGCTCTTTTTTAAAGCATGTTTCTAGTGTGAAAAGGAAAAGATAAATATGGGCGTGTCTTAATGTGTGTGTGCAAGCTTGTTAACTGAGTCAAAATGTTATTGTTACTTTTGAGAACTATAGCTCCTGGGGATGAATGTGTACTCTTAAATATGTTTTAAGGTTAAAGTTGCTGTATGTAACTTTTTTGAAGAATATGTTTTTTACATATTTGTTAAACCTCATAGTGACAGTATGCTATGAGACAGATAATCTATGAAAACACCAGTCTCCATCCTCCAGTCTGAAGAAATGCACTGCTCCTGAACCAGAAATAATCAATCAGAGCCAGGAGGAGGGTCTTAACACTGTCACTCAACCGCATGTACATGCTACTAAATGTGCCGATGGCAGAGAAGCAACTTACAATTGCAGAAAAAATGTTTATCTGCTGTATTCAGTGGCTACGTTACCTAGCCTGAGCATTCACAACAAGGTCATTTTGACAGGAAGAAGTGGAGTCATAGCAGAGAGCGAGGGAGGCGAAGGGCAGGGAGATGAGCATCGCCACCCAAAATTGTGACTGACAGCGCTAAGATGCACCTCCGTGCTCTGATTAGTTGTTTCCAGGTAGCACTGGGAGGAGGCAGAGTAGCTTGATTTTTTTCACAGATTATCTATACTGTTGTGTCACAATGACAGTTTCAACAAATATGTAAAAAAATGTATATTTTTTTATAAAAGTTACCTACTGCAGCTTTAAGACATATGTTTAAAATTGTTCCTGAGTAGCTTTAATATTAGTAGACTAGATTTCTAGGCAATATGATGAATCTGTTTTGGGTGGAGTTTGGGCATCCTCATGCCTGCATGGCTTTCCTCCTGTTATTAGTCCAACATGAACGGGGTGCTTGGAAACTCCTAACTGACCTTTGATGTGAGTATTTGTGTACAGTGTTGTTTGTCTTTATGGAAAGACACATAGTCCCTTACTTTAACTGTGACCCTTAAAATAAGTGAGGGAATACAGAAAATGGACGGGCTGGGTCATAGCTGTCATAGTTAGTAGGATACTTACTGGATTTAAAAGAAAAATATTGGCCTTGAGTCTAGACTTACAGCAATGATATTAAAAAAGTCATCATCTCCAAGAGTGTCTAGAATGGAGGAAACCGTCTGCCTGGCAATGGTAAGTCTCAGGCCTTTCATGCTGCCGCTGACATCCACCAAGATCACCACATCCTTTGGAGAGGTGGCTGCCTGGATGTACCACTTTCGATTACGACAGTCGAAAGCTATAACTCCGTGGTCATCTGGCTTCCATTTGATTCCTGTAAAAGCATTGTATATTTAAAAAAAACTAAACAAATCAGCTGCAGTAGTTTGTGCCATGAATACTTTTATCTAACCCTTTTGTAGTTTTTTAAAACATTCATGATGGTGTTTGTAAAAACTACTCCTTCCAGCATTCTGTTTTTTTGACCTCCAGATTGAAAAACTAATAATAGCATATTTTGTTATATAAAGTTTCAGATATGTAGATAAAACTTGTTTCCTGTCACCAGCATTGAAAAAAACTAAATGCCTCACAAAAGCCACTTCAAGCTGCTTTCATTGGGATTAGTTCTTCAATAGGTGCAATGCATTTTTATTTGAAATTCAAGACAAGGTCGGTGGATTCAAAAACAACAAAATTAGTCATTTTCTTCTATGTTTTTTTATTGAGTTACATGGTGTCCAGAGAGAAATGTAACAATGAAGTAAATCATTTCAACACCTCAGGTTTTCTATTGCATTTATTGAAATAAGAATAAGAATAGGAAGAGGTGATATTCCAAAGACCTAAAAATAGATGCTTTCCTCTGACTCTACAAAATATAAGATTTGCATTTCAAAATATAGGATTTGCATTACATCATCTAATTTCAATCTTTGATTTCTATTTATTACACCTGAGTTTTTTCACTGTCCCACCATCCCATTCAACCACAAACTAATTTATATAAACTCCCCTAGCTTTTTCATTCCAGTCTGATGCATCTCCTCTTTCAAAAAAAAACAAAAACAAAAAAAAAAAACACACTTACCAGGATATTGTCTAAAAAAGCCCTTAGCACTGCCAAAGTATTGCCATATAAGCGAGGGATCCCTCTCAAAGTTATCCACAAACACCTTGTTCAGGGCCTCCGACCAGTACACACCGTTGACAATTGCAGAGTCTATGAAAATACAGTGAGAAAATAGAGAGATCACCGAAAATGAGGTTAATATTTTGAAAGGTTGGAGCTGATAATTGATTTTATCTGCTCATATAATCTTATAAAAATCACATAAAACTAGTCTACACATCTGCATCCTGGCCAAAGTTTTAGAGAAATTGCATAAAAATTGCATAAAAACTATTAGCTTGCTGCTCCTGGTGCACTAAATGTGCTTTGTCTTAGTGGAGACAGCACCACGATATTAAAAAACTTTCAGGTAATTTATATAAGTTAGAACGAGGTATTTCCAGTGGCACTATATGACGTTTTTTTGTACAACTGACCTCTGCGTTCTTCTGCAACAAAAACAGGTGCATGGCTATTCTCTATTAGAAGACGAGTATCTGCAAAGTATCCCATGTGTCCATTTTAAACCTATAAGAACATAGTTGATTTTGGACATAAAACTACAGAAACTGGTGATGTACAATATGGCTCAACACATCCAATTATGATTTCTTGTTTTTAATTTTCAAGCTGAGAGTGTCAAGACTTTACTAGTTAGGAACCAGTCAGCCAAGCTTTTTACAGCTGCTTTCGGCTTCGTTCAGGAGCAGGATGGGAAGGATGGAAACAAAAACAAAAAAAAAATACAAAAAATGACAAAGAGCCAGACACAAAATCATACAGTGAGACAGAAACACAATACCTGCTAGAACGAGCAAGAAAAACAAAACAAAACAAAACAAAAC
>NW_015115142.1:149958-167070 GCF_001443285.1 Poecilia latipinna | reverse complement strand
TAGACGCTCTTTGAGAAAGCCAGTTGCTGGCCTGTGCTTTCTCCCCTGGGTAAACCACTTGTCCTTATCACTTTAAGAAAAATAAAATGTTAAATGTTTGATGTAATGTCTTTCATCAAACCCAGAACACTAAGCTCAAACGGCATAGTTGCGTAGTTACAATGACGTTCAGTACCAACTGTTGTTTAATTACTTGTGTCAGCTCATTGAGTCAGTTCATTGTCGTACTGCGCTAACTTTTTAATACCTACAGCTACAGGTTTCATTTGTTAGCGGGATTGCTCTATGTCAGTAACGCGGTGATGGATGTAAACGATAACATGCAGTGTGTCTGTATAAGTTACAATAACTCAGCCAATGCAT
Source organism: Poecilia latipinna (assembly GCF_001443285.1). Classification (NCBI taxonomy): domain Eukaryota; kingdom Metazoa; phylum Chordata; class Actinopteri; order Cyprinodontiformes; family Poeciliidae; genus Poecilia; species Poecilia latipinna. The sequence continues at coordinate 166,707 of NW_015115142.1, read as the reverse complement.
GCTGGAGAAAAGAACACATCTGTGGCTCATTTACTCAATTATTCTCCTTTTCAGGGCTTTTATGCATAGACCTCACAAGCAACAGTCAAAATTCTTCATTGTTTCATTGAACGACACTAAACGCTTCAGAAAGTGTGTATCTGAAAGAAATGTTGCCCGCTTCTTCTAACCTTGAACCGTTGGGTGTAAATCCCTCACAGTCTTGTGAGGAGCTGTTGATCAGATGACAGGTGAGTGGAAAGCTGGCGGCGGCGTGCTCCAGAATTAATAACGGCTTAGATGGTGACTGCTCGGCATTTACACTTCCTGTTGTGAGAATTTTGACTCATCCGCTCACTGTGACTCACTGCACTTGCATATTTCTGCCTGCATGTGTGAGGAAATTAATTCCTTTCCACGACTCAGGCCCCCTGCTTACTGTAAGATTATACTGTGTGTCAGTCAAGAAATCGAACCAAATTACAACCTTTCTTCCTTTTGTTTACTTTTGAATTGATATTGTTGGTTATTTTAGCTTAAAAATAAAACCAAAGATTAACCCAATCGTCACTACCTGGGGAGCCTGAGGCTACTGGTATGTGCAGTTTCCAGGAACTAGCCAGTGCTCCCAAATGACCTGTTAAATTTCTATGAAGTCTGAAAATCATCACATATCGGTTTCCCCTCGGCTCATTTACATTCATCATGGAAGTTTGAACCCAAATGGAGAAAATGAAATATAAAATGTACTTAAAAAGGTCACAGGAATAATAATTTCAAATCTTTCCTTTTGGGTGTGCTTGTGACACTTACCTCTGACTGATCAGACTTGAGACATTGAGGATTCATTTTCAGTTACATTTAACATTCAAACTGTACCCTGTTTGTGTTTTATGCAAATAATGGTTTCTGGAAACATATTTTAAGAAAACCTGCTGTCTGTGTCTGATTGTTCGTCTCCCATAAATATTGATTTGGCCGGATTCCCAGCCCTCTATTCCAATCTGAATCAGCGGCTGACTCAGATTACTGCCTAAGGAGAGGCAAAATTTTATCTGGTCTCATGTTACTTTATAAGAGCAGTTCTACCGGCTCTGTTGCAGCTGTAGTTTTACATTGTTTTTGTGCTCAAATTGATAAGCAAACACAAACTGCGTTTCCATTACAAAAGTGTGAAAAACTTTGTTGATATTCTGTTAATGTCAGGAAACAACGCAATTTTGCAATTGCGTTGTTTCCTTTAAATAAGAAACAATTAAAATTTTCTGTGAATAAGTTGATTCATGAAATAAGTCATTAAAAAACTTACCGCGACGTCGTATGTAGTTGCGCCAATTGAGGGGGGAAAAAAAACTGTTTTATGTGGCTAAAAGTTTGCTTGGTGTAAAGAGGAGCTAACGGGCTAACAAACATCAAGCTAAGGACAAACAAATACAAAAAATAGAAAAAAAACCTGATGCTACATTGTGAAAAACAAAGACTAATGGAACTAAAATGTCCTTCATAAAAGAAACTTTGACTCTTGTAACATTTCTTGTCTATAAAGTCACAAGAAATTGATCAGGAGTTCCACTCACTGTTATGGACAAAAGGACTCTTTGTCTTTTCTCTATCCGTTTTATCTGCTCACATGGCTGCATGCTGACATAACCGTAACATTTAAGACTGATGACAGTCACACATATAAACTAAGGCCAACACCTTAGAGAGGGAGCAGAATGAGGAGAAAATAAAGCTGAACTTGAGCTACAATCTTTGCCTCACTTGGTTTCACCCTAAGGTGAGCTGAGTGGAGCCCAGTGCTGGACAGTGAACGTCACTCTGTATCTGTTACATTTGGATGATGTGTAACATTTTATCATTTTTGGCATTAAACCTGTTTTATATTTAACCAGATCTCATTTTTTCTCAAAGTATTGTTAGTTGGGTCCTGAAACTGGTAAACGAACCTGGCTGGTGCACAGAGGGGAAAATGGATGAACTACAGCAACTCTGACATCAAGAGTTGAAGTTCACAGCAACTTTGTGTTGTGATATGGTGCATAATACACCTCAGCGCCCCCTAGAGGAATGTGATTAGGCGTGACGAGTGTTTACAGCAAATATATATGTTTTCTCCTTTAGCATAATAGATAGACGCACACTGCTTGGGAAGAACACCACAGTTTCAGCATTTCGTCTTCAAAAATAATTACCTCCACTTTATTCGAAACATTTTCATTTCAATCACAAAACAGTTTTTTTCCCCTCTTAACATTTCTATATTTTTCTTGAAACAATTAAATATTTTCCATCAAGATTTCAATTTTTGAAATTGGTTTTAAAGCCTAGAAAATTTACAAAAGCAATAAAATGTCCATGTTTTTGATTAACCTAATCTGGCCGGAGCTCCTGCCACACACACATTGCAAAGCCATGATGCAGAAATCCTTCTTCCAAAGTGTTGCTTATGTAAGAAACATGCGAACGTACCGTACTGTGGGAAGTCGTCCCCACTTCCCCTTCAGGATTACCCATGGCTCCCAGCTGAAGAACGTCTGTCTGTTCCCGTCTCATATTCTCCTCTGACCCTGATTTAAATCGATACCCATCACATATTTCTCTGATATGTCTGTATGTCTCTCTATATGGCTCTGATCTGTCGTATCGGTTCACTTGTCGGGTTTCCAACAGTGTCATCGATTATACATCACCCACTTAAATATGTGGTAATGTGACCTGTTAAGTGGAATGTTTTGGTTTTTCTTCTCCCACAAATTGATTTAATTTTACATTTTCAAAAAAAAAAATCTTAATTCACAAAAGCAAAATCTCAACAATTTAAGGTTTAAGTTCCATCCTTTCTTCATTTGCCTGTGTTTGTGTCGACAAGCGCTTTGTAAGTGGAGGCAATATGAAGGTTTCGTGAAGCACGCGACTGAAACACAGAGGAGAAGAGACGCAACAATACGCTGAAGGCGGAACCGATTCTCACGGCCCTCCAGCATGTAACCGTCCTTCAGATTATCATCCGTCAGAATCCAGCCGCAGGAACAACCGTCTCCTGGCTGCCCTTTTTTTTTACATTTGAAATATGACAGAGATGGGTCAGGATTTCTTAAAACGAGCTTCTGTTGAACGGCGGTGGCGTAACAAGGCCTGATTATAATTTGATGTGGTTTTTGTAATTAGTTTTTGACAAAACTAACAAATTCAATATAATCTGAGCAGAATGAGTCAAAATGGAATTTATTTCTGTCCTAGGGGGAAACTGCTTATTTGTTGACAAGCTATTCCGTCCAAGGTGTTAAAAATTAGTAATATTTGCTAATCTGAGCAATATTAAAATTATGAAAAATATATATGTGTGATATGTAATTTAAACTTGACTAAATAAATTGAATATTAATAATTGGTAAATAAATTTATTTGCAACGGTCAAAGAAATCGATTACTACGAGCAGGAGCAACTGCAACAGGCTGCATACACGTTGGCGCATGCGCCCTCCTTTTTCTTGTTTTTTAGAAATAAAAATAATTATATAAACAATCATTTTTTAGCTCCAATATGATCATAAATTTGTAATTTTCTCTTTATAGTCTACGAATCTGGGCGATTGGGAAGATAAGTCTAGAGTTGCGGTGATAAAAGTGCATCAACTTCTCACAAATCTTCAAAGGATACATAATATGTTTAGGGAAAATTTAAATTATTTTAGCAACATTTGCTAGTAAACCATTTTACTATAGTGCTCAACTGTTTAGTTGTGTGTTGTAGTTGAACGCCGTTTGAGAAAAATCATATTAAACCAGTTTAAGATATTAAAACTGGCGTCTACATAAGATCTTGATTTTTTTTTTTCTGCATCGTGGCTCAGACTGAACGTAAAGACACATCAAAGCAGTTCAGAGCTGACACATTTTATTCCCAATATATTATGCATAACATCATCTGAGGGTCCCAACTCTGCTTCCTGCTGAAAAACTACACTAATTGGCTGTAGGAATCAAAGGTAACATTTTAAGCTCATTTCATCATTTTTCATGCCCATATTTTTAACATTAATTAAAAAAAATCTTGACACAAATTGAAGCGTCAAGATGCTTCTGCCTGTGTTTTTTTTTTTTTTTTTTTTGGGGGTGTTTTGAAGAGTTAATGAAAAGAACATTTGTTCTGGTTTGGAAAATAGATTTTTAGAGATTCAAGTAAAATTTTAACTATTTCTGTTTGGCCAAAGTCCCAGTAGGATTCCACACATTTCACATGGCAGAACCTGTATGGATATCTAATCCATAAAGCCTTCTTAAAAAGATTAGCACCTCAAATTGATCTGTCAAGCAGATTACAAGAACACAAGCTGGGTTTCCATGAACCATAAAATTGTGCAAATTGAAGCTACAAGAATAAATTTGCTGAACGGAGACGCTCCAATTTTGAAAAAAACTCTTTTTTTTCTTTTTTTTTTTTGGTCATTAGTATGAGTTTTTCAGCCGTAGTAAAAAAACTGTAATGGAAATTTTTATTTATTTTTTCAGATCACACGTCGCGGGATCAATATCTGTATGTTACTACTGGTGCAAACCACAAAGATAATCATAGGAAGTGGTAGAAAGATGGTTTTTTTTTTTTGTTTTTTTTGCTTGCTTTGTTTTTGTTTTTTTTTGGACAATGTACTTATTCTTGGCTTCACCAGAGCTATCACAGCATCACACAGTTCATATGACTCAATGCAATGGTGCATAAGTTGAGCCCGATGAGTCACGTGACGTCCAATCCAGTAATGTTTACCTCCACCCATTTCTTTTAGGTTTACAACTTGGACTTTAGCAAATTGTTAGATGTTTAAACTTGATTGAAAAAATATTTATGAATATCTAAAAAGTTACCAAATGACATCTTCTGTGTCTCAAGTATTCTTTTTGCTAACATCGACATCAAGCATGTCTTTTCTTTCCAAAACCGTGTTGGCGCCCTGGCAGGTGTTTATGGAAGTTGAGAGGCTGATGGTGAATTCACGTTACAATCTCCCTGAGCTCCTCCTGCACGCTCCTAAAACTGATATCCAGTCACTGTGGTCAGTCCGTCTGTCCTCTTTTCCTTATCACATCCTTCCACCTTACAGATTTCCCTCAGATCTCGGCCACAGTCTGTCTCGTCTCTGTCCCACCTTTCTCCTCGCACACCGTCTTTACTTTGGAAAGTCATTAGGCTGTTTTCTTCCCTCGCATGTGTGTGGGCCAGATTAGGCAGAATTAGTTTCTGGTGGGCTTAAGGCCTTATGTATGAATCATTCTGTTTTTATTTTTTTGTTTTTTTGCTAGTCACAATTATGTCTTTTTTTGTTTCTGTTCCAAATGCAATACTTCTATTATTTTAAAGCTTGAATGTCTCATAGAAGATGCCTTCTTTTTTCTGTCATCATTTATGTTATCAAATCAGGTGATGACTCAAAATTGAAAACCACTTTTGCAGATTTCTGTCCATAAAGATTACATGTACACTTTGTTTACAAAGCATTTTAAAGGCTTATGTAGACAGGAATTTTTCTAACAAGGTTTTGCAATAAAAGCTTTATAAATGTCATTGCTGGAATGGATTTACATATAAGTTTGAGTTTTGTATGATGACATATTAGGGCCGTTGTAGATAGAAGCAGGAAGGAGTAAATTCCCAATAAAAAAAACTCAGAGCTTGAAAAGGTGACCATTTGCTAGAAAATACTTAAATTTTGAGATGAATCTCAGAAATTTTGAGAAAAAAATAATTTTTGAGTTTCAAAAGTAACATTTTTAAACTTTTTTTTTACTCTTTAAGTCGAAATTTTTCAAGCTCTGAAACTCAGTCTTTTTTCTTTATTAGAAAATTTCTGCGATCTCAAAGCTTATCCATTTTTTTTTCTCACAAGTCTTTGACTTTTGAAGCTCAAGAAAATTTCTTGTTTTTCTACAGTTTCTGAGATTAATCTAAAAGTGTTTTGCAGAACTTTACTCCTCTTCTTTTCTATATGCAATGGCCCTGATACGCCATTGTGGTTTTGTCACTTTAGACTGAGCAGATGTTAAAACTGAACCCAAACGGTTATCGTTTACACATTCCCAGGAGGAAACTGGAGGAAGGAATCCAGAGGGACCGTCAGAGATGCAGGAGGTGACGAGGAATTGGAACCAGGAAGAGGTGATCGACCAGGAACCGACTGACACAAGGTGAGTTTTAAGGTCGTTGTTACCTGAAGCTTACCGTTTGCAATGATGGAATCATCTGGTGCTCCTCTAAGTGCTGCACCTAATTGCCGCTTCATGAAATCCAGCTGGAATCAAACCTGCCAATTTAAGTTACATGTTGCAAGTTGCATTTGACTTGAAAATGGGTGATAATTTCTTTCTTCAGCCAGTTTGACTGAGCATGAGCTGTTTTCCAAAGAATTTGCTAAAAAATAAATAAATAAATTCACTGTTGTATCCAGCAACAAATTATCCACATATTTTGCCAGCTGTCTTGCAAATATATGAAGGGACACCAACGTTTGCAGAACAAGTTGGGTAATCACATTAATAAGCAGTGAGATGAGGGGTTAAGTTGAGCCTTATCTGTTCGTTTCTCGTGCGATCTGCTCACACTTAGATGGCGCTAATCGCGCGTGAATGGTTTCTTGATTCGGCTCCCCCTCGGCGTTGCCGATTAGTGCTGCATATTAAAAAGTTTGTTACATTTTCTTAATTAAACTATTGCAAAGAAGTCGCCAGTCTCAGACGGACTTGCTTCCAGTTCAATGAAAACCATGCACTCAGACATGCTTAGTCACACTTGTCGTGTCCTCATGTGAAGTCTTCAATTATCTTCTAAAAAAACTTCTCATTAGGGCACTGGCGGTAAGAGCGTGGAGCTAAAATGTTGCTAATTGTTGACTTATTAAATATGAGCATTAGCATGCCGCCACATGTCTCGGTGTGTTTGTGTCAGCGTTGTTAGCGGCGTGTGTTTTGTGATTCATCGCCTCCCGTCCTTTACGCTGACCGCTGCACATATCCTCCCCCTGCCCTCCCTGGGTGGCCCTTCCAAATGCCATCTGTCAGTCAAGCTGTATTACATCGTGCCCTTCAGGTGGCTCAACGGGGGCCTTTCAACACATGTCTGTGTTGTGTAAACATGCGATGGTGAGAGGAGAGTTATTAACCTCTTCCCTTTAGCACAAGTGCTGACTCGGGCGGCGGTGGTAGTGATTCCGCAGGACACAAACCGAAAGGCGTACAAGAGGTCAGGCGGTCCAGACGCCTAGTTAAAACACTGACTGTGTCCACCACCTGGTACCTCAGGGAAATGTCAGCAGTGTTATGTCATTTTGGGTTTGCTCAGAACATCAGCTAGAGGTAAGGTGACTGTCTATGTGTTCATTCCTGGCACCAAATGAAAAGGTTACAAAAAAAAAATTAGGACAAAAATATATTTTGGGTTACAGGGGGAAAAATTTTAATCTTATGTTTTCTCCCTTCTGCTTTGGTTTATATACAATTATGCAAAGAGATGAGGAAATTCTGTTTTATAATCTTAAGTGGAAAATGTACAGAAGATGCATATTTAGTATTTGGTATGCAAGTTAGCTAAATAATGCATAATTGGATTTCAGCCACTAGATGGCAGCTAATTACTTCCAACTTGATCCTTGGTATGTGCTGAATATGCATCAAACGTCGGAAGTTGTGTGTTTGAAGCAGAACGAAAACACAGGTTAGGACTAAGGAGAAATTACAGGCTAGAAACAACGGAAGAGACCAGTAGCGAACTATGGAAACCAGTGAGCTTAAATGCACAGGACGTGTAATCAATAATCAGGGGAATGTTAAACATCTACGAGAGATGACTGAGCAGGGGAACTGAGGGAACGAGGCTGATTACCACTGAAAACACAAAGGGAGGTTAAAACTAGTCTAACAGTAGAGAATTAACTAAAATGCACAACTAGAACCCAAGAACAAGAAACTAAGCACAAATGAATGAACTGAAAAGGAAAAACTTAATCATATCAGAAAACAAACATGTAAAAACCAAACAACTGACATTAGTGCTACTCATACACCACTTTGGCTGTGGAGTGGTTTGATGCAAATTTGTGACAATAGTCCACAAGGAAATGTCCCTCTGGTTATTAAACCTAACATCAGTGTAGAGAAAAAAATCTGTAAATTCAGATCCACCAAGGTTTTCTGTTAGATATTTGACTTAAAGTTAAACACACCAATGTAAGTTCCTTTATTGTATACCTAAATTTCTTTGACATAGGTCCCATCAACGCCATGCCAAAAAACTCTCAGCTTGTGACACTTAATACTTGCTCACACACAGCATGTTCCACAAACAGAAATCTGAGAATACTGTAGTTGCAAAACAAAGTCGCTGACATCAGTCTGGTGAAAGGTTGCAAAATCCAAAACCTTTGGGAACCCAGTGAACCAACGTTGGGGCTATTTTCCACAAAAGGAGAAGCGTTGAAAGATCTGAACCTTCACAGAAGTCGCCGTCCTATAAGAATTACTCAAAGAGTGTAATTGTTAGCAATTTACACAATTACACAGTCAAGGGAAAAGCATCTACCAACATTTTGACATTTTGCTGCCTCTGGTGTTAAATGTGCAGCGAATAAGAAAAGCACTGGTAAAACGAGACTATTGAACTTGTATCCCATCTGCTCCTCAGCCTGCTGATGGAGAACACCATCTGTGTTCCAGCACTAGCAGTGTTAGCTCCCACAAATAAACATCTGGTTTGTTTACCGCTGCCTGCAGGGTATACTGTACTACAGCGTGACGAGCGCAAATGCAACTAGGTCAAGAACGCCAAATGCTTGGCTGAGTGGGGGACAGTGGCGACGACGAAGTGAGGAGAAGTGAAGAAGGGGAAAAAGAGTGATCTGGAGGAGAGCAAGAGCAGCACTTCAAAGTGAAGGAACGGATGAGTGATGGTGAACACGATAATTAGGAAGAACCGTGAACAGATCTGCCTGTGGGGAGCAAGGAAAGAGTTGCATGTGCAGTGCTGCACATTTGCTTTCAAATTAAATCTGATTCCGTGTTTGTATTTCACTTTACATATTTCTCACACCAAGCTACATGTATGTGTGTTTTTATTTATTTTAAATAAATAATCTTGACGATCTAAATGCACACGTTCATTCCTTCTGTTTTTTTCCTCCACATCTACTTGAACTCAAGTGGGTTTCAAAAGAAATATATATACACAAATGCAGCTGAAGTCAATACGGCTGCCACAGTTGTGACAAAAATGTGAGTCAGGCTGGAAGCACACAGTTTTTAATGATGCCAAGCATATCTTGAAAAGCCTTTTATCTTGGTCCAAACATGAAGAAATTAAGCATATTTTGTGAAATGTCAACTTCTGTTATGAATATAAACATTTCCTGTTTTTGTTCCTGTTATGCTCCGATACAGCTCCAGGTTAATTTGCATATTTTGATCCTTGTCGTGTACCCATTAGTTGCTTTCTCATCCATACCAGCTTCTACATAAGAACTTATTTATTATATATATTTATTTTTTTCTCATCACAAAGTGTTTTATTTAAAAAAAAAGATTTTTTTCAAGGCGTTATCCACCTTATTCCTACAACCCATTATGCTGTGCGTTAATTCTTCCTGCATCTTCAGGACCGGTATTTGTTTTTACATGGAAACAGCGCTAACGCAGCAAATACGGATTAAAACATGTAGAAGTATCAACTTTCATACTTTAGGTGGGTTGATATAATCACAAACTACGTTTACACAAACCGCTGCCTGCAAAGACGTTTTGACGGCAAGACGCCTCGAGGTATCTGTAGTTGTCATGCCAGGCCACTAGATGGTGCTGTAGTTTCTGTGCAAATGGAGCCAAAGTTAAGCCTTCAACTCTGAAATGTACTTTTACTGCTTTGAGAACCTTTTCCAGCACCTTTCCCAGCCACATTGCCCTGAAAATTCTACTCTTTTCTCATCTCAGGTGCTAATTTTGAAGAGAGAAGAGTCAAACCTGGTAAAAATCTGGGAGGGAGACCAGCTACGTGTCCCTACAGACGACAGAGGAGGCTGTGACGCAGGAGAATGCTTTCTCTGAGGTACGAAGTAGCTAGTTACATTTACAGTAACTTTTTTGGGGAAAAAAAAACTGTTTCTAGGAGTAGTTTTACTAGACCATACTTTCACTTGAATAATGTTATTGTAAATGATCAGTACTCTGATTTGAGCTAATTTCTGGATATTCTACTGACTGTATGCAACTTCACTGAATGAAGAGCAAAATGTGTTCTGTTATTTTCTGTCTGCTGGAAATCAAATTAACATGCACCAAATACTACATATTTTAGCTTAATATTACCTACTGTAAGTATTACATACATATATTTTACACTGAGGAACATTTATTTGGAAAAATATTTTTTCTTGCATTTATGTTGTATTTTTTAATGCTAGTCTTTTAAAATTCTAGGATTAGCACATAACTTTACAATTTATCTATATAACAGACATATATATTTGATCAGACGTTATATTTAGTTAATACTTTAGTAGCATTTTTAAAAATAGTTTTCCACTGTTGAGTAATTTCTTGAATGGTGACATTTCACTTGAGTAAAAATTAGGGCCCAGACTTTAACATGTTAATTTCAACTAGTTACATTAATTTTAACACATTAAATGTTTTAATGTAATCAATTGCAGTTTAAATTTTTTTTTTTTTGCAATCAAAACTGTTGTATTTTGCATGTTTCTTTGTAACTCTGATGCACTGACATCCATAAACAAATGCAATGACTCCTAACTTTTTTTTAAACTACAAACTGAGTTTTTTTTTTTTTCCCTCTTTCTAAGTTCCCTTGGACATTATTAGCATGTAATTTATTTAGTCACTGGGTATTGGATTAAACTTTAGATGAAAAATGACTGGCAATAATAAATGTTAATGAGCTAATCCAGGAAGTTTAATTAATAAAACAAAAACCCATTTAATGTTGGATGGATCCGACATACATTAATCACGATCTAATGTTAAGGGGCTATTTTCGCTCTCGTGTGATCATTTTTTCTAAGATCATCTCCAGCTTTTCCCAAGGCAATGATCCTCTTTTTTCATTTTATGTAGCAAAAGTGAAATAAAACACAACATACAAGCTCCTGTAAAGAAATATACAAATGACTCTGCAGTTGGGCTTAGATGAGACAAAACCAAAAAAAAAAAAAAAACAGAAGAAATTCTGTTGTTATTGCCAACAGATTTAGACGACTTTAGACCACCCAAACTCTTTTCAGAGTTAATGTGACAGAATTAAAAGCTGAGGAGAAAATTCTAACATTTTGGACTAGAAACAAGGGGTAACAGAAAAACTGGCTGGATTACACAAAGTTTCTTTGCTGCTTTTTTTTAAGCTTTGAGACTCTTTATTCCACAGAATATGTACAGAATGTGGAAATACCCTCTTTGCGATGCTAACTGTGCTATTGATTTACATCTAAAAATGATCTCTATCATAAGTTTTTGGCTTTGTTTGAGTAAAATTGTGAAGTCTAAATGCATTTTTGAACTCCTTAGGTCAAGGTATGATGTGTTGCTTTTTGATTTGTCATCTATTTCAGTGGTTTCTTGAGTCTAAAGCCTGTGAAAGTGAACAAAACTCTTCAGAAAGAGTGGTACATCATCGTAAATTCAGAATTGAACAAAGTGGGGAATCATATTTTAACGTACAGCTTTATCCATTACTAAATGTGATCATTTGAAAAATCTGTCTTGTATTTAGCCAAATTGTCGGATATTAAAATTAGTTTATTTTTGGTCCCCGTTACCTTAATGTATTCTGTTTCTGCAACAGAGTGAAGGTTTAAAGCTTTCAGCTCTCTTCAGATCAAAATTCACTGACTTATTGTCATCTTCCAATAATAATGTGATGTTGGCTTGGAGTTAAATGAATAAGACTCCTGTAGTGTTTTGCTGCAGCTCTCCAAAGAAAAGTTAGAGAAAACCCAATCTAAGCCATTGTCAGACTTTGTCATGCCTGTGGTGTTTGGGTGAAACATTTAAAGTGCTGCTCTATAAAGCTACCATTTAGGCCCTCTAGGCCCTGCAGGCTGTCGGGTTATACAAGTATTGATTTACTGAGTGGCAAGGAGCTGCACAAAAGCTCCACGGAGCATTGGACAATACATCCCAAAAATGCTCCGTGTTGCTATACTGCTTCTGATTCAGCCATATATCATCCTGACATTTTATTTTTCTAAGCCGTTACCAAAATGTTCATTCCTTACACTTCTGCACTTTTGTTGTGAAAATTACTTTCTGAATAGGTCTGTACCTAACCATGAAAAACGTCTGGTCCTTCCACTTGATGCTCTGCTCAATTTGAGGAATTTTTTATTAATTGCTTTTTTTTTTTTTTTGCCTCAAACGACACCTTGCTTACTCTGTCTGTCCTAATCCCTATTCAATTATTATTTTGGGGTGCTGTGGTGGTGCAGGGGCAAAGCACAGCCCACGCACCGAGGCCCCAGTCCCCATGCCGGTGGTCACAGGCCCGATTCCCGGCCTGGCGACATTTGCCGCATGTCTTCCCCCTCCTTCCTGTCAAACCAGATAAAAGCCACTAGAGCCAACAAAACCTTTAAAAAAAAAGGGATTATTTTAACAAATGAACTGTTTTACTTGCATCTCAAACATAAAATTCAATATAAATGTTGATAAACATTGTGCTTTAGAAAAAGAAAAATGTAAATGGCCTGAACTTGTGTAGCACTTGATCAAGTCAGAGGACTCTAAAATCCAAAGCTTGCACTACATGTCAGTCATTCAGCCATTCATACACACATTCTCACACTGATGGTAGGAAGCTATGTTGTAGCCACAGCTACCCTGAGGCAGCCTGACAGAAGCAAGGATGCTTTTCAACTGGCGCCACCTTCTGGTGGCCACCTGTCTTGGGGTTTCTTGCACCAAGACTCGACTAAAACTGACTAAAACCCTAACTAGGGTAGTATGCGCAAGTGATTGGATTGGCAGCAGACTGCGTTCCTTGATTGGCCCATGGATTTACAACCACCATTTTCATTCCACTCCAAGACCATAATAATAGATGAGCTGCAAATCAATAATTCTATGGTCAAACTTTGAGGTTCAAACCTTTCCATCATACAGCGTCAACCGGATGGGGCAACCTGCACTGAACATATCTATTGAGAGATTTCAGACAAACTTTCCACCCAAGTCCACACGCTCAAAATGACATTAGAGCGTCGACCATGCTCATTGGTTCGCCCATGTACCTGCCTGTGTTCACGTCCACACAGTGAGGAACACACTGCCAACGGAGATGCACCTAATTTAGCTAGAACCAAACCAGACACTAACCGGGTAGAGTGAGACTTGACAGTGGAAAAGAGGCTTTAGTTCTTCTGTTCTGGGGTCTTTTGGCGTAAAGTTTGCATGCACAAGTTCTCTCTAAGTAATCTGGTTTCTAAGTAATCTGCCCACAGTCCAAAAACATGACCATTATGCTGATTTGTCTGTCTAAATTTACCTTGGCTGTGTGTGTGTGTTTCCTAAGAAAAATAGTCTTAGGATCATTATTGGCATATTTATTAACCTTATGAACACCGATGAGCCTTGTAGGGATCAAAGCCTGCTCCCAACACCGTTAATCCCATAGATTAGGATTAAGGGTTAGAGTTAGATATGAATTAAGTTTTGGTTAAGGTTAGAAATAGACTATTAATGGTTCGGTAAAATGTCTGGGATAGGCATAAATACAGTTACTTAAATAAATGGAGGTCCTAATACAAGTAGAAATACAAACTTGTGCGTGTGCCTGGTTGCATATTGTCTGTAGCTTCCTTTCCATTGCAAATGTGTACAAAACTTTGATATTCCACTAATGTTGGAAAAACACAATTTTGTAATTGCGTTGTTTCTGTTAACTAAGAAACACAATTAAAATCATATGTGAATTTGTTTGTTAATGCAATAAGTCAATAAAAACACGCCACACCATGATCCTCCAACGACTTCCTGTCACCGTCTTCCTCGTGGTTTGCTGCGGTAGCAACATCCAGTTGTTGATCATGTGACTCGTGTGAGGAGAGCAAATTGTTTTCATTGCACTTTTGCGAAATAAACCAATTTTGATATGGTTTAAAAAAACATACCTCATCCTGGTGCAAAAACTTTTTATTGGAAAACAGGATTTTTTATTTCTTTCAAAATTGGAATGTTTCAATTAAGCAAATTTATTTTTGAAATGTCAAATTGTGTTGCGCCGTAATGGGTTGGCGACCCGTCCAGCACGTACCCTAGAACTCTGCCTCTTGCCTGATGACCGCTGCAGTGGCTGTGTGGCACAGGTCCAAATGGAAACGGACAAGACTTGTCACAGAAATGAAAAGTTAAAGCGTGGAAAACTGCAGGCTTCATCTGCAGAAGCAGAGCAGTGGCAGTGATTCATCTCCGTCTCTTAGTCCTTCAAGTTGTTTCAGGACTGCCTGCAGGCCTTGGGTGGTCTTTTTTTCCCCTCTGCCTTTTTCCCTGACACATTTCTGGAACATAACATGGATGTCAGTGTTGGAGCTTTTTAGCTCCCTCAGACATTTTCTGCTTGTGTCTTGATCTGTGAACGATGGCAAAGAGAAAGGCCTTTACCTTGCTGTGAATTTTCATCTGCTTTTCACATGTCAGATGAACTTTCTGCTTGGGTACAATTTTAACTTAACCAGAAAGCATGTTAATGTTTTTTTAGCTGTGCATATGACAACTGAACGTATCTTATCTACATTTTCTTTTCTAATTTAAATTGTCAATGATTTTTCCCCCTTGTATTTCATTTGTTTAATCTTGTTTAATTTATTCATGTTTTTGACCTCCGTTTTTAAACTCTACCTTTTTCTGTAAAGCACTTTGATTTGTGCTATACAAATACATTTGCCTAAGATGGAAGCAGACATTTAGAAAATTGAGCCTTAAGCACTAGCATATGTAACTGTTAAAAAAAACAACATATTAATCTCTTGCACAGGACTTTAGACTCAAAGTAAGCCTTTCTACATTATTTCCTGCCATTTCCAGGTATTACAGTTCAAAATAAAATGGTTACAATGGGACAGTGGTAACTTTTTGAAAGCAGTTGTGCGCTTTTTTTCTGCTTTTCATGAAATGCTTTTAAGGTAGAGTTCTTTTATATGACAGAAATGCCCTTAATTGGAGGCTTTTGAAGCTTTTCTAAACTCTGATAACACTTACTGTATGCTGCAGGTAAAGTAATGACAATGGAGCCCCACTTAAAGGAAAAGTGTTTGGTTTTGATCTACACCTGGTACACTGGTAGATCTGGCACCGTCTCAGCCACGACATTTTTGAAACGCATAGAGCAACATGCTTTATGTACAACCTGCTTCAAATTTGTATCAGTTTGGCGATGGTTGTTTTGGTGACCACTGACATTTGCATATTTTACACTCTACTTTAAACTTGGTAGATAATGATTTTGTAGAAGCATGAAATTACAGTGGCTGCTGTTATGGTCACAGCTTCTGAAGAGGACAGAGATATGCAGCAATAAATCTGATTATGCATATTTAAGAGAGCTTTGATGAAGATGCTGCTGTACTTCTGATTTTGTTGAGCTTTTTTTCATGTACAGTGACAGTTGAAGGGATTCTGATTCAGATTTAAGTGTCTCTTTTGAGCAAAGATTTAGAATAACTTCAAACTATTTAAACTAATCTATATTCATTATTAATGAAAGTTGTTTAAAGTTTTTTTTTTTTTTTTTTGCAAAATGCAAAACATATTCTGCCATAAGCTTTATAAGCCGACAGAGTTAATTATAAAACTATTAAGGATCATGAAATACCGGAAGACATCAGAGAACATCTAAAAATTCTTTTAAAGTTTTAAGAAATTAGCTTACCTCATATTTGAACAAGGAAAATAACCTGAATGCTTCTGTTCCCTAGACCAATTGAAATACTCTAAGAATTGCATTGCAGCAATCAGCCAATCAGTGATGACCTGTCATTGGAAAAAAATGTCAAATGAATATGAAATTGTCAAAGGACAAGCCACAGTTTGTGGTTTTCAAGAATTCATTTGTAATTTCAGTATATTTCCAATAAGGTTAGAGAAGAAGTAAACTGGTCAACATGTCTGTTTTCACCAACATACCCCACATTAACGACCATCTGATAAGTAGATGTTGCTTACTGTTGAACAATGGCGACTTTATGCCTGCAGCTGTGTCTATGGCTATGACGGTGAGAGTTTAGCTTGAGTAAATTCTACTGAACTAAATTTGGCACGAAGAGCAACCTGGAAATGGAAATTTTTTTCTATACATGTGTTGACATATAGTACGATGGATTGTTCAGTCTGGATTGCATTTAATCACCTCTGGCTCTAAATCTAAAACCCTCTGATGGTCAAACATAAATCAATAAATTCTTTAATGAACAGAGATTCTTCAATTCTTTACAGTACAACTTTTATAAAGCTATTATTGTCTATTTTTTTTTCCATCAATAAAAACAATAGACGAGCAATAAAAGCCCAGGCGAGAAAATTATCCCCTATGTACACTGACTTCTTTGAGATAAAGTTTGTGATTTCTTCATTTTCTGATCACTTTGCTAATTATATTTACATAAACTTATTGATTTGTGTACATTAAATAAAGCTTCAGTTTATTTCTAAGGGATTTGTGATTAAATGTTGTTCAATACCAATTCTAAATCAGTCGAACTTTGTGGTTGTGGTTAGCGTCAAAGTTGA